>NC_090655.1:20960347-21130347 GCF_040937935.1 Hyperolius riggenbachi | reverse complement strand
CACATGGAATGGGAGAGGCTGCTGTACACGGATAATACACATGGAAGAGGGGGCTGAACATGGAATGGGAGGGGCTGCTGTACATGGATGAAACACATGGAAGAGGGGGCTGCACATGGAATGGGAGGGGCTGCTGTACATGGATGATACACATGGAAGCGGGAGCTGCACATGGAATGGGAGGGGCTGCAGTACATGGATAATACACATGGAAGAGGAGGCTGCACATGGAATGGGAGGGGGATGATGTACATGGATGATACACATGGAAGAGGGGACTGCACATGGAATGGAAGAGGCTGCTGTACATGGATAATACACATGGAAGAGGAGGCTGCACATGGAATGGGAGGGGCTGCTGTACCCGGATAATACACATGGAAGCGGGGGCTGCACATGGAATGGGAGGGGCTGCTGTACATGGATGATACACATGGAAGAGGAGGCTGCACATGGAATGGGAGGGGCTGCTGTACATGGATGATACACATGGAAGAATGGTCAGTACTTGGAATGGGAGGGGCTGCTGTACATGGATGATACACATGGAAGAATGGGCAGTACATGGAATGGGAGGGGGGCTGTTTACATGGATGTAACACATGGAAGAGGGGGCAGTACATGTGGAATGACCGGCGGACCCCGGCCTTCCTCCCCTCAGGTGTATGTGTATCCGCCGGGCCCATGTTGCAGGCTCACCAGTCATGACGGCGCATCTCCTCACCTCCTACTTTGTATGGTGTCTTTTTGAGTTACCACTGCGACATGACATTGCTAAAAAAAATGCAAGGCAAATCGCCACCAATGGGTAAACATGCTCAAATCCAAATCTTGGAGTCACAGGTAAGTATTATTTTCCATTTTCCACTCAGACTCACCCGTCACACCAGCGTGACTCTTGGCCTCCTCTTGTGTCCAGGGTCTTTTTGAATTGCCCCTGTAACCCTTGATACCACCACATGATCTAACGCTAGACCCGATACTTGTTTTTATGCTGCATTTTAACATTTTGAATGAAAATATTTTTATAAAAAAATGTTAAATTCAGCATAAAAACAAGTGCCGGGTTTAGCGTTAGATCATGTAGCGGTGTCAAGGGTTACAGGGGCAATTCAAAAAGACCCTGGACACAAGAGGAGGCCAAGAGTCAAGCCGGTGTGGTGGGTGAGCCTGCAGCACTCCCCACTGGCCCGTGGGGTGACACATTGCATGATGGGGGAGGGAGGGCTTGGCAGGCAGCAGCGCTAGGATGATTTCCAATTGATTTCATGCTGAAGTCTACTGGAAATCTTTCTGCAGTACTTCGGGCGTCTTCCATGCCTCCATAAACGCTATGCAGGGCCGGTTCTCTCATGAAGCAAGGTGGAACACTTGCATCAGGCGCAGAGATTACAGGGGTGGCATGTGTGTACTGTAGATGGACAGCAGTGCCACCTCCTCTTTTCTGCTGTGCACGTCAAATGAAACCCTGCTGCTCACTTGCCCCAGCCCTCCTCACTCATTGTCAGACTCCTCACACAGCACAACAAGCTGCTTTTCCCCAATGAAAACCTCTTCCCTTCGTTCTCCTCTCACTTCTCCTCCTACTCTGACTACATGTTGTAAGTGTTAACACAGTACAAAAATGCCGCCCTTGTAATCTCTGCACCTGATGCAAGTGTTTCACCCTGCTTCATGAGAGAACCGGCCCTGGTACTATAGTGCACTTTATATGCTTGAGAATGACAATTTCTGATATAGTAAACTTCTGATACGGTAAACCACTTTTCCCGGTCCCTTGGGGTTTATTATACTGTATTGTAAAATGCTGTGGTACGTTGGCACCTTATCAACTACAATAAGAAAAGGAAACATTGTGATATCTCTTGGGGCACTTCAGCTGCTGGTACATAACAAACTTAGACATTCAAGACTACCTGTGATGTCAGAAAAAAAAAAAAAACAAAAAAACCCTCTGCTTGAAATCTGTGACAATTCCCAGAGGATACGTAGTATCCAATAACATGTTTTCATGGTCCAATGACTATTAAAATAGACTGTGTCCCCAAGTAAAATTACCTTACCTACCAGTAAGAAATGAGTCTAAAATCCAGTACAACATAACAATTATGCATACCTAGGGCATAGAGTAACAATTCTACAAAGAGTAATTCCTTTTTTTAATGCAATAGCACATTTAGGGATATTTAAGCAACAACAATTATTACGACAATCTTCCTGGTTGCGGGGGCAGTAGCAGTATTGGGAAGTGTTTCCATATTGTATTGCGCATTTCTCTTAACTCTGGTGACGAATAATAAAATCTTATTGGCTCCCTGGGGTGGCTTCTGTCCCCTTCCGAGGTAAAGAATACTACTATGTACTCCTCTGCATTTAAAGTGGTCATGCACAACTTCAATAAAAGCATCACAAAACTGCAAAGACAGACATATTCCACACAAAAATGAGTAATACACAGTGATGAGCAGCAATTACGACTATGCGTAGTTACGCATCGTAATTTGCAATTACGCATCATAATGGTAATGCAGAATTTCGGGGGGAAAAGCATAATTCATTTCATAGTTAAAGGGAACCAGAGATGAACGATTCACACAAAATAAACATATCAGTTGATAGCTTGTAAAGAATAAATGCTCTATCTGATAATTTCGCCACTCTGGTGTGCCTTTTTGAGTGTTTTTTATCCATTATTGCTCCAGGAAATATCCAATATGGCCGCCCGCTCATACCTGTTCTGCTTCCGGGTTATGAGTTGTTCTGGATGTGCTGTCTAGCCTCTGAGACTATAGACAAGCAGGGCTGCTGCTGCAGGCTTTCATCTGTGTGCTTTCATTATTCTGGTATGCTGTGTGGCTGCCTGTAGGAAGTGTCTCTCATAGAAATGAAACTGCATACAGTAGATAATGACTGGCTGAGATACACTTGTCCGTTTCAGAGCTTCTTTCTCGGCAGCAGCAGCCCCTCCCATGTCAAGAGCTCTGAGTAGGGGGCCAGGAGGGGGCAGGCTTGGGCTTGAAAAGACTCCACAGAAGAGTGACTCAGCTATAATGATTCCAGGTCAAACCTAGACTGAATCAGTTGGTGGATTCTTATCACAGTTGATAACAGATAGAATAGACTGAGAAGAATAAAACTAAAAGCAGGGTAGGTGTTTACTGTCATGTTCCCACTGATAAATGTAATAAAATACATGAAGGTGCTTCATCTCTGGTTCTCTTTAAATGTACCGTATATACTCGAGTATAAGCAGACCCAAGTATAAGACAAGCCCCCAACTTTTACTCTATATAAACCTGGAAAAATGTTTGACCTAAGTATAAGCCGGGTGTGGCAAAAGCCACAACACCACTCTCAGCCATGGCCGGCCACAACCATATATTAGAGGAGCAGCATAAATTCAGCAGATTGCAATAATAAGCCAGAACATAGGCCTACTATGGAGAGGGACATGCAAAGAACTCCTGTTGCAAAGTTTAAGCTGGCATAAAGATAAAGAAAGGAATGCAGAGCCAAATAGTCATGCATCTAAAACTTCATATAAGAATGCAAGGATTCTCACCACTCAGTAGACACTGTCCCTGTATGCCTTCCAAGGCTACAACTCGAGATGACATTTCCATGGGAGGTCCCACCTAATCTCAAGTGTGTGGTCTCCCTCAGATGATGCACCACTGTGCATATAGTGGGGGCACTGTGGGGGGGGGGGTCACTCAAAGAGTAGTGACTTAAGTATAAGCCGAGACCCCCACTTTTGGGCCACTGTTTTTGGCCCACAAATTAGGCTTATACTCGAGTATATACAGTAAGCATTCAAAATGACACATGATTTTGTGCCGACTTTGGCGGTGAACAGCAAAGCCCCCATACATGCTATTGCTACCAAAATTGCGACATATGTTAAGAAGAATAGTGGGAACACGTTAAAAAAAAATGTTCAAAAAGATCTTGTAGTTTTTGAGAAAATCAAATAGAAAGAAAAATGGGTTTTAAACTGTCATTTTTTTTTCTTTGCATATTTAAAATCGTTTTTCTCAAAAACTAAAAGGTCTTTTTGAAAAATTATTTTTTTGATGTGTAAATTCATATGTAATTACAAATGATCACACAAAGTCAATTGAATTAACAATTAGTAATTACGTATAGGCGTAATTTGAGAAAATGTATGCAAAATTTTGTGGAATTGTAATTCGCTAGTTACGATCCTCACTAGTAATACACAGTTTAGTATGATAATTCAGAGATGAGTTAAAGAGGTGCTTTAGTGAAATTATGCAGTAAATTATTCAGGATACCCACTTCTATGTGAATTATTCTGGTTCCAGCATCAGAAGCACTTCCTAAATTATTGATGTATATTGGTATGTAGTCTCGCCCTCTCAGTGATGTTTATCCTAGGCTGCTTAGCTATGCAAGATTCTCCTCCCAGAGAATTCTGGGAGACCAGGTATATTTTGTACCGGCTTCACAACTCTCATTAACCAGGGGCATCACTGCAGAATATGTGATTGTTGAGTGTTCCGTAGTGAGCAGAAACAACACCTGGGTCCATATGCAATTAACTTTTTCTTCTGAGTTCTCTCCTAGGTGATAATTTCAAAACTTGTCAATTAAATGCCTTTTTAAACGGCCAGCAAGCAAGAAAATACTCAAAATAAATTTGATAGTACTTTTTCACCAACTTTTGGGTACTTTTTCAATTGTAAAATGCTGAAACGTAAAGTTTAAAGAGAAGATGAAAATTATCTCCTAGGGAACAACTTAGGTAAAAAATTGGATTGCATATGGGCCCAGGTGTTCCAGAGTGCACCGGGACGAGAAAGCTGAGTGACATCATAGCCTAGGCTGTGACATCTCCATGAGGGCTGAGCTACATACCAATATGCAGCAATGATATAGGAGGAGTTTCTGATGCTGAAACCCAGATAATTAACATAAAATTGGCCATTATGAAAAGTGTATTACACTCTATGTCATTGCGGTGCCTTTTGACTAGTAATTTATCAGAGCTATACATTGTTTGTCTTCAGCACAGGTACTTGTTTGAGTGGTTTTAACCTTCCTAGTGGTATGGAAAAGCCTGACTCATCCTTAAAAAAATTGCTAGAATCAGTGAAGACGAGTCAGGCTTGTCCAGTCATTACAATTAATCACCTGTGGTGTCGCTGGCGTGCGGGATCCCTCACCAACACTTCACGGCTTCCTGCGCATGTTTTCCGTTCTTCTTTGCTGCAATCCCTACCGGCGATTTCCTCTCCTTTTTCCTTTGTCGCTTCCTGTTCCTCGCCGATCATGTCCCATACTGTATCCCTCCGATGACGCAGCGTGCGCCCCCTGGTGTCGGGTGCACGCAGCGTCATCACATCCGGCGGCCAATTCAATTTTTTTATACTGGATTCAATACAAGCATCTGTATTGGATACAATATGAGAAATTCTAAGCGTAAAGAAAAGTAAAAAAAAAGTTAGGGCCAGCACTACTGCCCATAGCAGCAAATAACAAAGTGAAACAAAAATATATTTTTTTAATTAAAAAAAAAAAAAAAGTTTTTTTTTTTTTAAATATTGTACGTATGCTTGTGTACGGCTTGCAAAATTGCAATTTGCAAGCGGTCCACAAAAAATGCTTACAATATAAAGAAATGCTTGATTTTTTATTGCTTTTGGTACAAAAATCTCACGGAAATTAAACACTGGGGAGATTAATCAACGCAATGTATGACAAATAAGCCTAGAGAAAAGCTCAGGTAGTGATAGCATGAAACCCTGCGGTAAAAAAAAAAAAAAATTAAATTCGTTTTCCTAGGAGTAAGTGAAGCTAAAAAAGTTCTTTGTAAAGATGAAAGTACATTTAAAAAAAAGACAGCATTCGCATTATAAAGCAGAAATCATCAAAACCTGCATAATAGATGAGAGCTTTTGCCTGTTTCACACTACGACATCAAACAGTTCACAAGATGTCCGACCGCCACCAAGAAGAACTTTTGAAACTTAAAGCTGCTTTAGTGTCATCAAGGAAAGGTGAAAGCGCGATAAGGAGAGGAACATATCAAACAGATGGCAGCAACACCGTGTAGCTGTTAATTATGTAAAATTGATTCTTTAGTAAGCGTGTCAACTTTAACCCTCTGGGCGATACAATTGCATCGCCCAGTAGGGGGCGCAGCACTTTTTTTTTAATTTTTTATTTTTTAAATCATGTAGTGAGCCCTTGGCCTTCGGCGATCAGAGTAAGCAGGAAATCCCGTTCAGAACGGGATTTCCTGCTGGGCTTCCCCGGTCGCCATGGCGACGGGGCGAGATGATGTCACCGATGTCATGGACGTCGTGATGTCAGAGGGAGTCCCGATCCACCCCTCAGCGCTGCCTGGCACTGATTGGCCAGGCTGCGCAAGGGGTCTGGGGGGGGGGGGCTGCACGGCACGGCGGGTAGCGGCGGATCGGTGGCGATCGGAAGTTACACGCAGCTAGCAAAGTGCTAGCTGCGTGTAACAAAAAAAAAATTATGCAAATCGGCCCACCAGGGCCTGAGAAATCCTCCTGCGCGATATACCCCGAGCTCAGCTCGGGATTATCGCCCAGGAGGTTAATCAACATACAGTGGGATGTGAAAGTTTGGGCAACCTTGTTAATCATCATGATTTTCCTGTATAAATCGTTGGTTGTTACGATAAAAAATGTCAGTTAAATATATCATATAGGAGACACACACAGTGATATTTGCGAAGTGAAATTAAGTTTATTGGATTTACAGAAAGTGTGCAATAATTGTTTAATCAAAATTAGGCAGGTGCATACATTTGGGCACCACAAAAAAGAAATGAAATCAATATTTAGTAGATCCACCTTTTGCAGAAATTACAGCCTCTAAATGCTTCCTGTAGGTTCCAATGAGAGTCTGGATTCTGCTTGAAGGTATTTTGGACCATTCCTCTTTACAAAACATCTCTAGTTCATTCAGGTTTGATGGCTTCCGAGCATGGACAGCTCTCTTTAACTCACACCACTGATTTTCAATTATATTCAGGTCTGGGGACTGAGATGGCCATTCCAGAACATTGTACTTGTTCCTCTGCATGAATGTCTTAGTGGATTTTGAGCAGTGTTTAGGGTCATGGTCTTGTTGAAAGATCCAGCCCCGGCGCAGATTCCTGGACATTGGTCTCCAGAATCTGCTGATACTGAGTGAAATCCATGCGTCCCTCAACTTTGACAAGTTTCCTAGTCCCTGCACTGGCCACACAGCCCCACAGCATGATGGAATCACCACCATATTTTACTGTAGGTAGCATGTGTTTTGCTTAAAATGCTGTGTAACTCAATTTTAGTTTCATCAGTCCACAGCACCTTATTCCAAAATTAAGCTGGCTTGTCCAAATGTGTTTTAGCATATCTCAAGCGGCTCTGTTTGTGCTGTGGGCGGAGAAAAGGCTTCCTCTGCATCACTCTCGCTTACAGCATCTCCTTGTGTAAAGTGCACAGATAGTTGAATGATGCACAGTGACTCCAACTGCAGCAAGATGCTGTTGTAGGTCTTTGGTGCTGGTCTGTGGGTTGACTCTGACTGTTCTCACTATTTTTTCGCTTCTGTATATCTGAGATTTTTCTTGGTCTGCCACTTCGAGCCTTAACTTGAACTGAGCCTGTGGTCTTCCATTTCCTCAATATCTTTCTAACTGTAGAAACAGACAGCTGAAATCTCTGAGACAGCTTTCTGTATCCTTCCCCTAAACCATGATGGTGAACAATCTTTGTTTTCAGGTCATATGAGAGTTGTTTTGAGACCCCCGTGTTGCTACTCTTCAGAGAAAATTAAAAGAGGAAGGAAAATTACAATGGACCCCCTTAAATACTCTTTCTCATGATTGGATTCACCTGTGTATGTAGGTCAGGGGTCACTGAGCTTACCAAGCCAATTTGAGTTCCAATAATTACTTCTAAAGGTTTTGGAATCAATAAAATGACAGCCTAATTTTATTTAAACAATTATTGCACACTTTCTGTAAATCCAATAAACTACATTTCACTTCTCAAATATCACTGTGTGTGTCTCCTATATGATATATTTAACTGACATTTTTTATCATAACAAGCAATGATTTATACAGGAAAATCATGACGATTAATAAGGCTGCCCAAACTATCACATCCCACTGTACATTTCAAGGCAAAAAATAACCGAAATAAAATATTTCTTTCAAGACACAAGTAAAAAAAAAAATTGGGCGATTCTGCCCGAATTCACTCTGGCAATTTTTAGCATTGCCGAGACTTACTGACTCTCAATAATCTCAGTGTTGGAGAGCCCCTGTATATCTGTCTGTCTGTCACCCCTCTGTTTTGTTGTCAGTTGCTGATACAAAGTAAGATCAAGATAGTTGAAAACTTACCAGACGCCAAGCTGTTCTGCCGCGGCGTTCTACACGGAAACAGAGCGGAGCTGCTGACAAAGCCAGATAGAAGATAACGACAGAAGAGAGGAAATTTGGCTTTGAAGGTACTCGCCAATCGAAACTGCAAAGGCCCAAGCAATAGCCTGATGAAAGCTGGCCACACACTTAGTCAGGGGAAAAAAAAAATCAATACATTCCAAAGGGAGAAGTTGAAAAAGAGAAATCAAGAAATGATTGATACTGGCTGTGGTATTAAATCTTGTTGTTTGATCCACCCTGAGCCTGCAGGTCAGCAACATTACTGCTAGCAGACGCGAACAAAAAGAGACGGCACCAACTGCCCTTATGAATAAGTTCAATCCTGGGTTAAAGTTCCTCATAAATTGGACCTGAACTCTCACATAGGACAGAAGGAAAACATAGAGAAATACACCCTGTATGACTTTAGAGAGTTTAGCTAATTACCCCTCATCTGTGACTAATCACAAAGTGTAATTTGATCTCTCAGGTGTGTCAGTTCAGGAATCTCTGCTGCCATGGTAGAGCAGCTAAACACAGGATGTTAACCCTTTTCTGCTTCCATAAAAGCAGGAAGTAGACACAGCTCAGATTTATTGCAGAATTTGTATCAGCTGTAACAACATTTTTTCTTTAAATGCTATTATGCTGTTGCTTATCTTTTAGAGCAGAGGGGAAGTTTTGAGTTCAGGTCCGCTTTAAGGATCACTTTGGCTGATGGTTTGGAACCGAGTAGAGCCTCCTTAATCACAGACAGTTGTGACATCCAGCTGAGCTGTAATTTGTTTTAACACGTGCCATTGAGTGTTAACTTAACACATGTAACTATTGTCAGCTCCTGTACCAATTCTTCACGAATGGGATGGCTGTCAGGATAGAGTGTCAGCTTCGTGGCCAGGAGCTTTTTGTTTTCAAAAGCAGATGCCATCTTAACATAGCTTTAAAGAGAATCTGTACTCTAAAATTCTTACAATAAAAAGCATACCATTCTATTCCTTATGTTCTCCTGGGCCCCTCTGTGCTGTTTCTGCCACTCTCTGCTGCAATCCTGGCTTGTAATTAACAGTTTAAGCAGTGTTTACAAACAAACTAACCAGCTTGTGATAGACTCACATAAGCAGAGTGTGTGAGTCATACAGAGCCTGCAGGGGGGCCTGCAGAGGGTGTGTATCGCTTCTATCCAATCACAAGCAGCCCTGCACATTCCACACATTTAAGCCTTAGCCCGACAGACACGACAGAGGAAAGTAGTAAAGATTTATTACAGAGACAGTGCAATTAGGAAAGGCTGCAGTAAGCCAGAGCACATTAGAACAGGCATAGGAACTTATAGGATAGAAGAACTAAGGCTGAAAAATTTGTTACAGAGTCTCTTTAAAATTCCTAAGCATTGGCAGTGATCAAATGTAATTTATGTTACATACTTTTAACCAACAAGATTGTTATATGTAAATTAGAGGCATCTGAGTTAAGGAGTCGGAGTTGGTGGAACCATAAACTGATTTTTGTACCGACTCCACAGCCTTTACAAATTTTTTAATTTTGGCTGAGACAACTGTGAATGATGATTTTGGCCTAGGAAATGGAAAGGGGAAGGCAGAGGGGTGTGTGGTCACAATGTGTAGGGCCTATGCCTAGAAACAGCCCTGATCCAGGTCCTGGCCATGTCAGGTTTTGGTGAGTTGTGCATTCTGAAATGATTTCCTGTTGTTAAATAATAACTGGGACAAACAAGTTAGTAAGTCTCCCAGTGCCCAAGTAAAACCCTAAAAAAAAGAAAAGAAAAAAAAAACCGAAACAACATAATAAACTTTATTATGCAATATTATGACTTGCGTACCAGTCATAATATATAAAACCATCATACTTTAATTGAAACCCATTAAAAGACAGTAAAGAGCATCGTGCATAAAGAAAGTAATGATATATAAATGCAGCCATAATATTGCCTCGTCGTAATAATACCAAATGTGATTATACATATAACAACTGTAACGCCGTCATAAAATACAGAGAACGTTCTCCAACAATCTTTCATGAAAATGGACATGACGAACGTTTCACGGACAAAGTGTGCTTCCTCAGAGGAGAGTGAAGCCTGCATTAATAAACAAATGTACAGGAAGATCAATGTCATCTGATGTTCCGAAGAGGTAAGACGGCCCATAATCAGTCAGCAACAGTGTGCAAAATTTACACTTACACTTATGTTGGCCTTAGGGGGTATTGCAGCTTTTTATGAAGAACCCAATGTGGTAATTTTTTTAAAAGATAAATCATAAACAAACAAAACTGAATACAAGTTTTTCAGTTAAAAGCATGAAGGTATCAGCATGAGGTTAATTAAAAGGATGAAAGTATGGAAAACATTTAGATGTGGTGTAGTCATAAGAGTATAACGTCCTTGCATTTACAACAGCAACAAAACATTTGTAAAGCGCTTTTCTCCCATAGGACCCAAAGCACATAAGCTTTAGAGATGTCGTGAACATAGAATTTTCTGTTCGCGAACAGGCAAATCGAGCAAATTTTAAAACCTACAAAGACTTTTTCTGGCCACAAAAGTGATGAAAAAGTTGTTTCAAGGGTTCTAACACCTGGACAGGGGCGTGCCAGAGGGGGATCCATGGCAAAAGTCCCACTAAAAATTACAGAGTTAACGCAAAGTCGGGTTTAAATCCCAAAAGAGCAGAAATCACATGCACAACTCTGGGTGTCAGTGGGCTGAGCGTGTCGCACACAGAGAATTGCAATAGTACTATCAGAATACAGTGACATAATATTGCGCTGGAGTGGTTCTGTGCCTGAAACGTAATGAGGCAACAGCAGTAGTGTGCACACAGCTCTGGGTGTCAGTGGGCTGTGGGTGCCACACACAAAAAAAACACAGGAGGCAGATGTGCTAGCCCTCAATAGGGTTGTTTGGGGTGCTTTCACAGCAAGTAAGGAACAAAAACACAGGCCTAGCTAATGCTTTCCCTCCCTATCTGCAGCAAGTCTGACCCTGCTCTCACTAACTGTCAGCAGCCAGCAGATAATTCATCCAATATGGCCACCGCTTCTGCTTTTTGATGGGGGTGGGGATCCAGGAGGGGGTGCTAGCTGATTGGCTGCCATGTGTCTGCTGACCGTGAGGTAAGGGGTCAAAGTTTAGCTCAATGAGGATGTACAGGGGCGAATCGAACACGCCAAATGTTAACTAACAGCCGATGTTCGCAGTATACTGCTTGCCGGTGAACTGTTCGGGCCGTCTCCCCTCCATCAGGGGGGAAAGTTATGTGATCATGAATGCCAGACTAAACAGGTGGCTTTTCGGTTTTCATTTAAATGCATTCAGGGTTGGAGCTCTCTTGATTAAGTTTGACAAGGCATTCCACAGGGTAGGGGCAGCATGACAGGAACGCGGAAGGAGCCCGACCTGGCCGCCGGCCTGGCCAGGTCGGGTCGGCCACCGGAGACCACCGGCAGCCTGCGGAGCGGCGCCGAGGGCACCTCCTGCCTGCCACAGGCTGGAGGAAGCCCCAGGTAAGTGGATGCGGATTTTTATTTTTTTGAAACAGTCCCTGAACCTTCCCTTTAATGCGACCTCCAAGAGTCCTTCCGAACTCTTGGAGGAAGTACTAGGAGGCTGGGTAAGTGTTTTTTTTTTTCACAATGATCGCGCTGCTCATCGGAGAGCAGCGGATCATTGCGGGGCTTAAATCAATGAACGGGAATGGATTTTCCTGTTCATTGATCTCCGGGCGAGCGGCGTGTTTACGAGCGGCCGGCGGAGTGTTTACGAGCGGGAGCGCGGGCAGCGGCGGGAGTGCGCAAAGTACGGATTTCTCCGTCCCTGGGGGCTAAAGGATGGAAAAAGGGACAGAGAAATCCGTACGGGCGGGGGTAAAGTGGTTGAAATGCTAAGTTTTGTGCAGCGGTTGTACCTAGTTATTTGCTTATATGTAAATACTGGTGGTTAAAGAGACACTGAAGTGAGAATAAATCTCGCTTCAGTGCTTATATTCAGCAGGGGCATGGGTGCCCCTGCTAAAACGCCGCTATCTTGCAGCTAAACGGGGGTCCCTTACCTCCCAAATCCCCTCCGTGCAGCGCGGGGATCACTTCCGCATTGAGGCATGGATAATGGCCGCAGCGCTGCCTCCACGCGCGTCTGTCAGCACGTATCTCCGCCTCGCCCCGCCCCTCTTAGTCTTCCTTTGCTGAGAGGGGTGGGGGAGAGGCGGCGATGCGCCGCTGATAGACGGCGCTGAGAGGCAGGGCTGCAGCTGTTAGCCCTGCCTCAACAGCAGCAAAATCTACGACCAAGTTGGTTGTAGATTTTGCAGGGGGGGATTTAGGGGGTAAGGGACCCCCTTTTTAACCGCGGGATAGCGGCGTTTTAGCACGGGCACACATGCCCCTGCTGAATATAAGCAGTGAAGCGAGATTTATTCTCGCTTCAGTGTCTCTTTAACCCCTTATTGTGCTCCCATGAAACCAGGAAGTAGACACTTCAGATTTATTGTAGAAGTTCTGTGGGCTGTAACAAATAAATGTATTTCTTTAAACGTTATTATGCTGTTCCTTATCTTTTAGAGTAGAGAGGAAATTCTGGGTTTAGGTCTGCTTTAAAAACATACAACCTCTAAGTATACGTATTCTATACTATCCCATCCAGGGCCGAGCCTGGGCGGGTGCTGCGGGTGCAAGGCACCCAGGCGCCTGCCTCTGAGAGGCGCCGCCCGGCCCCGTTCTCCCCCTGTGGCCGCCGCCGCTTCAAGCTCCCTCCCTCTAGCCGCCGCGTCAGACCTCGATCAGGCGGGCGGGCGCTAGGACCTAGCACGCCGCACTGATATGCGGAAGTGACATCACTTCCGCATATAGAGCGGGTGCGTCCGGCGCCCTTTTCCTGGTCGGGTCGCCCGCTGATTGAGGTCTGACTAAGGGCTGCTGAAAGGTGAGGGGGGAGCGGAGGAGGGAGCGGCGGCGGCGGGGCGCGCTCCTGTCACTCACTAGCTATCCTGGGCACAGATACCACCTGGCTACCTATCCTGGGCGCACATACCCCCTGGCTACCTATCCTGGGCACAGATACCACCTGGCTACCTATCCTGGGCACAGATACCACCTGGCTACCTATCCTGGGCACAGATACCACCTGGCTACCTATCCTGGGCGCACATACCCCCTGGCTACCTATCCTGGGCACAGATACCACCTGGCTACCTATCCTGGGCACAGATACCACCTGGCTACCTATCCTGGGCGCACATACCCCCTGGCTACCTATCCTGGGCGCACATACCCCCTGGCTACCTATCCTGGGCGCACATACCCCCTCACTACCTATCCTAGGCGCACATACCCCCTGGCTACCTATCCTGGGCGCACATACCCCCTGGCTACCTATCCTGGGCGCACATACCCCCTGGCTACCTATCCTGGGCGCACATACCCCCTGGCTACCTATCCTGGGCGCACATACCCCCTGGCTACCTATCCTGGGCGCACATACCCCCTGGCTACCTATCCTGGGCGCACATACCCCCTGGCTACCTATCCTGGGCGCACATACCCCCTGGCTACCTATCCTGGGCGCACATACCCCCTGGCTACCTATCCTGGGCGCACATACCCCCTGGCTACCTATCCTGGGCGCACATACCCCCTGGCTACCTATCCTGGGCGCATATACCCCCTGGCTACCTATCCTGGGCGCATATACCCCCTGGCTACCTATCCTGGGCGCATATACCCCCTGGCTACCTATCCTGGGCGCACATACCCCCTGGCTACCTATCCTGGGCACATATACCGCCTGGCTACCTATCCTGGGCGCATATACCCCCTGGCTACCTATCCTGGGGACATATATCCCTGGCTACATATTCTGGGGACACTGTCTGTTTGTCATTATGTGCATTTACTGGTGAAAATCTCTCTTATGTGCATTTGCTGGTGAAAAGCTGTCTTCTTATGTGCATTTGCTGGTGAAAAGCTGTCTTCTTATGTGCATTTGCTGGTGAAAAGCTGTCTTATTATGTGCATTTGCTGGTGAAAAGCGGTCTCTTGTTATGTGCATTTGCTGGTGAAAAGCGGTCTCTTGTTATGTGCATTTGCTGGTGAAAAGCGGTCTCTTGTTATGTGCATTTGCTGGGGAAAAGCGGTCTCTTGTTATGTGCATTTGCTGGGGAAAAGCGGTCTCTTGTTATGTGCATTTGCTGGTGAAAAGCGGTCTCTTGTTATGTGCATTTGCTGGGGAAAAGCGGTCTCTTGTTATGTGCATTTGCTGGGGAAAAGCGGTCTCTTGTTATGTGCATTTGCTGGTGAAAAGCGGTCTCTTGTTATGTGCATTTGCTGGTGAAAAGCGGTCTCTTGTTATGTGCATTTGCTGGTGAAAAGCGGTCTCTTATGTGCATTTACATGGGGAAAAGCTGTCTCTTGTTTGCATTTACATGGGGAAAAGCTGTCTCTTGTTATGTGCATTTACATGGGGAAAAGCTGTCTCTTATGTGCATTTAGTGGGGAAATTTTGTCAGTAAATTTTTAGGTATTTGTCAGTAAAAAAATAACGTGAAAGGTTGGTAACACTGGCAGGCTGTGCGGCGCAACGGGAAAGATACAGGCAGCCCACCTCACGCTTGGGCTTGGCGGGGGGAGGAGCCTACGACAGCGAGAGTAGGGTGGCCGCAGGCAGCCATAAATACGCAGTGTGTGACTGCGTCGCACTCGCAGAGCCTCTCAGCCTGAGTCAGTCCAGAGACTAGCAGACTCGCAGGAAGCCAAAGCCAGCCAGGAGCAAGCCCATGGAAGAGGGGTAGGAATGGGGTATCACATGCATGCGGAAAGAGGTGGAAGGTGTGGGTGTGATTAGGCAGGACACTGGTGTGGTTATGTGGTTGGGCGCGGTAAATTTAACCACTCCCATAGGCGCCAGAGAAAATCTTGCACCCAGGTGCCAGGCACCCCAGGCTCGCCCCTGATCCCATCTCTTGTTTCCTCCCTATCACTTTAGATGCATACATGTAAAAAGGTGCACTGGGAAATTTGGGTGCAGGGTGAAGCCGAAAAATGGCTCACCCTGCTATTGCAAAAATGTCCAGCATTACTATCCCCCCTCTGGGCTGCCATGGACTCAGGAAGAAAGATGCAATTTCGGCTGCTGTAGCCAAAATTCACATTCGAGCCTATGGCAGTGCCCAAATGGCTGTTACAGATCCTTGCTGGTCGGGTCCTGTGGGTCTGGTGTGGACGGATGACGCGGTGCATGCACACGTCACCCGCTGTGGGATGTTAGCTGTGTCTGGGGGCCTATGCATCTATGTAGTACAAAGTTTTACATATGCATGCACAGAACTTTGTTGTTCGTGTCTGCGCATGCATGGCGTTCACATTTTTGCGACAAACCAGTTGGCCCTGGCCTATAAAAGGCACCCTGCACTGAGGCTCCCGGCTGATACCTCTGTCAGCTCCGGTGTACGTTAGTGTATCCTGCCCTCTCAATTCCTGCTCTTCACTCCTTGGTATTGACCTCGGCTTGTCCACATCCTACTGTCTGCTGCCTGCCCTGACCCGGATTGTCTACTGATCTCACTTGTCTGCCGCCTGCCCTGACCCGGATTGTCTACTGATCACACTTGTCTGCCGCCTGCCATGACCCGGACTGTCTTCTGATCTCACTTGTCTGCCGCCTGCCCTGACCCGGATTGTCTACTGATCTCACTTGTCTGCCGCCTGCCCTGACCCAGATTGTCTACTGATCACACTTGTCTGCCGCCTGCCCTGACCCGGATTGTCTACTGATCTCACTTGTCTGCCGCCTGCCCTGACCCGGAATGTCTACTGATCTCACTTGTCTGCCGCCTGCCCTGCCCCGGATTGTCTACTGATCTCACTTGTCTGCCGCCTGCCCTGACCCGGATTGTCTACTGATCTCACTTGTCTGCCGCCTGCCCTGACCCAGATTGTCTACTGATCTCACTTGTCTGCCGCCTGCCCTGACCCGGATTGTCTACTGATCTCACTTGTCTGCCGCCTGCCCTGACCCAGATTGTTACTCACTTAAGATTACTTGCTGCCTGGACCGACTGACTGAATATCGCTTATGCTAAATTGCCTTCTGAACCGGATCTTCCTCTGACTAAAGGTGGCCATACATCTAGCGATTTGGCTGTCAAAACAACCATTCGATTCAATAATTTTATAGAATGGAGAGAGAATTGAGTGTTTTCTGGGAATTCCCAATCGATGAAAAGTGGCTGATTACATGTCGAATTGACCAGCTTAGTCAATCGAGCAGGATGCAAGATATTGGTCAATTGCTCTCAAATCAGCTACTGTTCCCATGTCATTTGATCGACTCTGAATCGATTTTTACATTCAGAGCATGAAGACACAACATCAGTCAGATTGAATGTGAAGGTGAATCCCATAGGATATTGTTTGCAGTATGTGGGTCACTAGTCGATCGACTTTTGATCAAACATAGTGAAGTTGATACCTTAATAAAGTTAATCGCTTTGTCGATTGAATCAGAATTGCTAGATGTATCGCTAGCTTAAGGCTGCTTACACACTAAGACGTTACAGGCGCACGTTAGTGCAGCCTGTAACGTTCCCCCAACGCACAGCAATGTAACACAAGTGGGCTGTTCACACAGCCCACGTTGCGTTACATGTAACGCTGCACATTGTTCGGAAAGTGCAGCATGCTACGGCGTTAGAGCGGCTATAGCCGCGTTATACTGTTTGCACATGCGCAGTGGGGGGTGAGAGGAGGCGGAGAGATGCTGCTACAGTAGCCACGCACATGGCTACTTTATATTCACTGCACTGGCGGCCGCTGATTTGCCGGCGGGACCACATGATGCGGAGTGTCTTGCTCCGTATCACGTGGTCCCGCCGGCCAATCAGCGCCACTCTGGGAGACCTTATAGGAATAGAGCCGCCTAACGCGGCTCACTCTACCGTCTTCTCCCGCACCACCATACGTTGCATTAGGTGCACGTTATGCGACCTTAACGTACCACCTAACGCAACGTCTTGGTGTGCAAGTAGCCTAAGCGTATTCTCCTAATCATGGTGTTGCCTGTTCTCTCTACCACTACAGAGGAACTCCAGTGAAAATAATGTTATAAAAAAGTGCTTCATTTTTACAATAATTATGTATATATAATTTAGTCAGTGTTTGCCCATTGTAAAAGCTTTCCTCTCCCTGATTTACATTCTGACATTTATCACATGGTGACATTTTTACTGTGGGCAGGTTATGTCGCTGCTGCTAGCTGTTTTGGCAGTTGTAAACAGCTGTAAACAGCTATTTCCCACAATTCACTAAGCTTAACTCCTGTCTTTAATAACTCTTCTGAGCTGTTTATGGTGATATAATTGTATTAACTGTAAAACAGCTCAGAAGAGTTATTAAAGACAGGAGTTAAGCTTAGTGAATTGAGGCCAATGTAACAAGGTTCGCAGACAGGAAACTGCCAACAGTACCTCGGTCCTCAGAGCTTCTTGTGGGAGGGGTTTCACCACAATATCAGTCATACAGCGCCCCCGGATGGTCTGTTTGTGAAAAGCAATAGATTTCTCATGTAAAAGGGGGTATCAGCTACTGATTGGGATAAAGTTACATTCTTGGTTGGAGTTTCTCTTTAAATGCGACCTGGTGAACTGGGGAACCAAGTCCATTGTCCCTTGCGGGGCGCTTGAGTGAAGACACATGGTCACTTAGACCCTGTGCTCTTGGGTACTCTCACCTCAGTGGGAAAGTCAACTGGTTGTTCACCAGCCCAACACCTCTAATGAGGTAAGTATCTAACTTTTAACCTGTGTTTTCATTACAGGTACACGTTAAGTATACAAATGCCAATACTACTGACCAAGATGATGATTGCTAGAATTACCGTATTTTTCTGACTATAAGACGCTCCTGACCATAAGATGCACCGAGGTTTAGAGGAAAAAAACCCAGGGAAAAAATGTATTTACTAAACCTGGGGCATCCATGATGAAGGGGCATCTTGTGGATTTTGCCCCCTTTGTACCTCATGCTCCCTTGTACCTCTTGTGTCTCTCCCTGTCTTCCTTCGCCCCCCTTGTGTCCTTCTGCTTCCGCCTCTGTCCTCCTTTATTCCCCTTGTGTCCTCCTCTATGCCCCTTTGTCTCCCCCTTCTGTCCACTTCTATGTCCCTTTGTGTCCCCCATGTCCTCAGTTTGTCCCCCTGTGTCCTCCTCTGCACGGCCACAGTACAGGGAGTCCCCGACATTGCGGTGGGTTGGAGATTTGTATCGGCAGGCGTTCACAAGTCAGGAACTCCCTGCATTTGGACTATAAGACGCAGTGACTTTTCCCCCTCACTTTTGGGGGAGAAAAGGTGATTCTAAAGGGGAACATACACCTAACGATTTTCCCGCCGATGTACAGCAGATTCGATAACTGTGATCGAATCTGCTGTGAAATCGTTGCGCAAACGCAAACGCAAACGATTGATTTCCGTCCAAAATCATTCATTCCTGTCGAGCCGTCCGTGCGGAAGATTTTTCTTGATCGCCGGCGGGTCAGGAGTGCGTCCATAGCGGCGTTTGAATGCCCGACGACCGACGCAATACAGCGGCAATACATTACCTGATCCGGCCGGTGCGTATCCCCACTGTCACCGCTGATCCGTCTCTGCGCTGGGCACCGAGCCCAGCAGGCTTCACTTCTTCCTGTCCCGGCAGGAAGTTTAAACAGTAGAGCGCCCTCTACTGTTTAAACTTCCCCGGACAGAAAGAAGTGAAGCCAGCCGGAACCCAGAGCCCAGTGGAGAAGAAGACAGCGGTGACATCGGGAACACGCGCCGGCCGGAGCAAGTAATGTATGCAGGGGGGGGGGGGGGGGGGGGGCGGCAGCAGCAGCTCCACAGATTGTGATCGGTTTCATGCTGAAATCGATTCACAATCTGTTTGCAGTAAAGGCAGCCATACGATCCCTCTCTGATCAGATTCGATCAGAGAGGGTTCTATCTGTTGGTCGAATCTGATGGCAAATCGACCAGTGTATGGTCACCATTATAGTCCCAAAAATATGGTAAATAAACAAAACAAAAAATTACAGTACGATTCTGAAACAAATTGGAAGTGTCTACTCTCAGGTGAACTGTAGCCCCTCGTATAGAAGATATTTAAGTTTTTGTGCTTCTTACATCTGAATTAGGAATTCAAATTGGGCCTCTGACGCCCTCTATCCTTCATATTTTATTACGCCCTATAAAAGAAGTGGTTATCAATCTGGCCACAGGAATGCCAAGTGATTATTCAGCCAGCCCTTGTCTATTAATTCATGGCGGTAATATTTTCATATGCAGAATCTCCTAAAAAATTTGCATAACGCGCTCTGATTCATGTCATAAAATTGACTGGAGGAGCGCGCCGGTCTAAGCAGGGACGATAACAGATCGCCGAGCGCCGGGAGCGGCAAGACGGGAGGAGAAAAAAATCATCTGTATTTTGTTAAGCGAAGATTACAT
This sequence comes from Hyperolius riggenbachi, assembly GCF_040937935.1. Lineage (NCBI taxonomy): Eukaryota > Metazoa > Chordata > Amphibia > Anura > Hyperoliidae > Hyperolius > Hyperolius riggenbachi. Next base: position 21,110,446 of record NC_090655.1, on the reverse strand, counting down.
TGATATTTCATATTTATAGGCCGGTGTTGCTCAGATGGAAAATAGAAGGTTTACCTTGAATAGAAGCGTACAATTTATCGTACGGGAGACGGTCTGAAGAGCCCGCTGCCAGTCGAGGACGGTGAAAATGCGGCAAATTTATGTTTATAAAAAATATTATCCAAAAATGGGCTGAAATCTTTCTTTTTCTCTATTGATACTTCCTGGAAAGGCTTTTTGTTGTGATCTAAAGTGTTTATAAAATATAGGAGCGAGTGTATCTCTGCACATAGGAGACAAACAATGATGGTACCAGTGCTGATCGTAATGGAAAAAGCTACGCTTACGGATCATTACGCGTAATTTTACGCTATTACGCATTACAAAATTACGCTTACGGCATAGACATTCAATTTCGGTACATGTCTGTAATTACGCATTGCCCTTACGCAATTACGCGTAAGAATACCGTAATTCAAGTTGTTACGTTATAGGCTTACGCGTAAATTCCTACTAGCAATTAATGCGTAAGGTCATGCTGCCGAGCGGAAAAGTTGACGCATGGATCAATGTTAGGTAGCCGCCGACTTTAAGGGTTAATAGCAAAGCCCCCTTAAGTGCTAAGAGCCTCAAATTTGGAGAATATATTAAGGAGATCAGAAGGAATAAGAGGGAAAATTTTTTTTTCAAAAAGACCTTATAGTTTTTGAGAAAATCGATGTTAAAGTTTCAAAGGAAAAATAGATACATTTAAAAACCCGCCGACTTTAACGGTTAATAGCAAAGCCTGCTTAAAATTTAGAAACACCAAATTTACAGGGTATATTAAGGGGATCAGTGGGAATAAGAGGAAAAATTTTTTTTTCAAAAAGACCTTATAGTTTTTGAGAAAATCGATTTTTAAGTTTCAAGGGCAAAAATGTCTTTTAAATGCGGAAAATGTCAGTTTTTTTTGCACAGGTAACAATAGTGTTTTATTTTCATACATTCCCCCAAGTGGGAAGAGTTTTACTTACTTCGTTCTGAGTGTGGGAAATATTAAAAAAAAAACGACGTGGGGTCCCCCCTCCCAGACCTCTTTAACCCCTTGTCCCCCATGCAGACTGGGATAGCCAGAATGCGGAGCACCGGCCGCGTGGGGCTCCGCACCCTGACTATACCAGCCCGCATGGTCCATGGATTGGGGGGTCTCGGAAGGGGAGGGGCAGCCAAGCTTTCCCCTCCCCCTCCGAGCCCTTGTCCAATCCAAGGACAAGGGGCTCTTCTCCACCTCCGATGGGCGGTGGAGGTGGAGGCCGCGATTTCCTGGGGGGGAGGTTCATGGTGGCATCTGGGAGTCCCCTTTAAAAAGGGGTCCCCCAGATGCCCACCCCCCCTCCCAGGAGAAATGAGTATAGAGGTACTTGTACCCCTTACCCATTTCCTTTAAGAGTTAAAAGTAAATAAACACACAGACACTTTGAAAAAGTATTTTAATTGAACAAAAAACATAACCACGAAAAAAGTCCTTTAATATTCTTAATTAACCATTAATACTTACCTGTCCCTTTAAAAGCCAGTTCCCACGCAATAGCCTCGGAAATATACTAATCAGTTACAATGTAACAAAGCTATTACAATGTAACAACTTTGTTACTTTGTAACACCACCGCACCCGACGTCACTCGCCGCCACCGCCGCGTCTGCGCTGACCCGACAGAGCTCTGAGCTATATAGCTCAGAGCTCCCTAAGCATCTTTGTATTTGGGCTCCAAGGAGCCCCATTGGTCCTTAGCAGACCAATGGGGTTCCTTTAAATCAGAAGGAACCCCATTGGTCTGCTAAGGACCAATGGGGCTCCTTGGAGCCCAAATACAAAGATGCTAAGAGAGCTCTGAGCTATATAGCTCAGAGCTCTGTCGGGTCCGTGCGGGACGCTAAGTCCCCGCCGCCTCCCGCTGTCCTCCCCGCCTCTTCCACATGTCACCCACATGTCACATGTGGGTGACAGATGTGGGCGGGGCTGACAGCGGGAGGCGGCGGGGACTTAGCGTCCCGCACTGACCCGACAGAGCTCTGAGCTATATAGCTCAGAGCTCTCTTAGCATCTTTGTATTTGGGCTCCAAGGAGCCCCATTGGTCCTTAGCAGACCAATGGGGTTCCTTCTGATTTAAAGGAACCCCATTGGTCTGCTAAGGACCAATGGGGCTCCTTGGAGCCCAAATACAAAGATGCTTAGGGAGCTCTGAGCTATATAGCTCAGAGCTCTGTCGGGTCAGCGCAGACGCGGCGGTGGCGGCGAGTGACGTCGGGTGCGGTGGTGTTACAAAGTAACAAAGTTGTTACATTGTAATAACTTTGTTACATTGTAACTGATTAGTATATTTCCGAGGATATTGCGTGGGAACTGGCTTTTAAAGGGACAGGTAAGTATTAATGGTTAATTAAGAATATTAAAGGACTTTTTTCGTGGTTATGTTTTTTGTTCAATTAAAATACTTTTTCAAAGTGTCTGTGTGTTTATTTACTTTTAACTCTTAAAGGAAATGGGTAAGGGGTACAAGTACCTCTATACTCATTTCTCCTGGGAGGGGGGGTGGGCATCTGGGGGACCCCTTTTTAAAGGGGACTCCCAGATGCCACCATGAACCTCCCCCCCAGGAAATCGCGGCCTCCACCTCCACCGCCCATCGGAGGTGGAGAAGAGCCCCTTGTCCTTGGATTGGACAAGGGCTCGGAGGGGGAGGGGAAAGCTTGGCTGCCCCTCCCCTTCCGAGACCCCCCAATCCATGGACCATGCGGGCTGGTATAGTCAGGGTGCGGAGCCCCACGCGGCCGGTGCTCCGCATTCTGGCTATCCCAGTCTGCATGGGGGACAAGGGGTTAAAGAGGTCTGGGAGGGGGGACCCCACGTCGTTTTTTTTTTAATATTTCCCACACTCAGAACGAAGTAAGTAAAACTCTTCCCACTTGGGGGAATCTATGAAAATAAAACACTATTGTTACCTGTGCAAAAAAAACTGACATTTTCCGCATTTAAAAGACATTTTTGCCCTTGAAACTTAAAAATCGATTTTCTCAAAAACTATAAGGTCTTTTTGAAAAAAATTTTTTTCCTCTTATTCCCACTGATCCCCTTAATATACCCTGTAAATTTGGTGTTTCTAAATTTTAAGCAGGCTTTGCTATTAACCGTTAAAGTCGGCGGGTTTTTAAATGTATCTATTTCTCCTTTGAAACTTTAACATCGATTTTCTCAAAAACTATAAAGTCTTTTTGAAAAATTTTTTTTTCCTCTTATTCCTTCTGATCTCCTTAATATATTCTCCAAATTTGAGGCTCTTAGCACTTAAGGGGGCTTTGCTATTAACCCTTAAAGTCGGCGGCTTTTTTATATTATACGGGAGCGTAATATTACGCGATTACGGCAGACTGTGTAATTTCAATGGGAGTTTACTGTCTTACGCGTAATTTGTTACGCGTAAAACGTAACCCACGGTCTACGCGTAATTAATTACGCGTAATACCGTAACCTTACACGTAACGCTTACGGTGCATTTGTAGTGAATTACGATGCGTAATTACGCTAATGCGTAATTTCGGCCCAGCACTGGATGGTACTAGCTTAATGAAGAGTAGCACCGGAATAACGGCCATTAGGGCCGGTTCTGAATAAAATGGGACCCTGGGCTATAGTGATCGTGGGGCCTCCCTGACCCCCCTCCCCCCCACATTGCGATATTGGGTTGGAGGAGCTGGAGTTTGGCTAATTATGTAACCCAACTCCTGCTAACGAGGTGAACAAGAGGTAGAGCACAGAGTTTGGCTATCAAGTAGCTAAACTCTGGAAGGTGGCGGAGATAGCAGCGATGGTGAATGGAGTTTGGCTATTATGGGCTTGATTCACTAACCGGCGCTAAGCCGGTTAGTGCGCCTTATCTGAGTTAATGTGCCTTATCTGAGGTTAGTGTGCCTTATCTGAGGTTAGTGCGCCTTATCTGAGGTTAGTGCGCCTTATCTGAGGTTAGTGCGCCTTATCTGAGGTTAGTGTGCCTTATCTGAGGTTAGTGCGCCTTATCTGAGGTTAGTGTGCCTTATCTGAGGTTAGTGTGCCTTATCTGAGGTTAGTGCGCCTTATCTGAGGTTAGTGCTCCTTATCTGAGGTTAGTGCGCCTTATCTGAGGTTAGTGCTCCTTATCTGAGGTTAGTGCGCCTTATCTGAGGTTAGTGCTCCTTATCTGAGGTTAGTGCGCCTTATCTGAGGTTAGTGTGCCTTATCTGAACTCCGTGCCCCTTAAGTAGCTTTGTGCACACTAAAAGATGCACAAAGCTACATCGCGCACTGCATGATAACATCGCATCATATACAGTATAGCGGGTGCGACGTTATCGTTGCAACGTGCGCAAAGATCGACGCGTTACGCTGTGCGCGCTGCAGTGCGCGATGCAGCTTTGTGCATCTTTTAGTGTGCACAAAGCTACTTAAGGGGCACTAAGTTCAGATAAGGCACACTAACCTCAGATAGGGCACACTAACCTCAGATAAGGCACACTAACCTCAGATAAGGTACACTAACCTCAGATAAGGCATACTAACTCAGATAAAGCACACTAACCTCAGATAAGGCACACTAACCTCAGATAAGGTACACTAACCTCAGATAAGGCATACTAACTCAGATAAGGCACACTAACCTCAGATAAGGCGCACTAACCTCAGATAAGGTGCACTAACCTCAGATATGGCACACTAACCTCAGATAAGGCACACTAACCTCAAATAAGGCGCACTAACCTCAGATAAGGCACACTGACCTCAGTAGCAGTAGCAGTGTTAGGGAGACTTGCCAAAGGTCTCCTACTGAATAGGTGCTGGCTTACTGAACAGGCAGAGCCGAGATTCAAACCCAGGTCTCCTGTGTCAGAGGCAGAGCCCTTAACCATTACTCCATTCAGCGCACTAACCTCAGATAAGGTACACTAACCTCAGATAAGGCATACTAACTCAGATAAAAGCAAGAAGTTTTAAATCAGGATGATACCATTTATTGGCTAACTAAAAATGAATAAGAATAAGCAAGCTTTCGGCCTTGCAGCCTTCTTCGGGCTTATATCCTGTTAGTTTGCAGGCTGGTGGTACAGACAGCTTATATACATGCAACATCAAAAGGGAAAACAGATATTTTTTTCAAGCATAAATACATGTCATTAAGATGCCTTAATTCAAACAGACCATCTAGATGGGGTTAAAGGTTGTTAGCTAAAATAAACATCCTTATTTATGCCATGCTCACAGACCTGGATTAGGATTGACCCAGAGGTATCGTAAATTCTTAGTTCACAAGTTCAGCTAGAATGGCTGAGGAAGTTGAAATATCATGTGCCTCATACCAATATAAGAAGTTGTTGTCCTTATTCAAACCATTCTGCACAGCTTTGAACCAATTAATAAATTTTGTTTCTGCAGGATATAAGCCCGACGAAGGCTGAAAGGCCGAAAGCTTGCTTATTTTAATTCATTTTGAGTTAGCCAATAAATGGTATCATCCTGATTTAAAACTTCTTGCTTTTACTGATGGCTAACATGGTACAATACCCTACTGCTAACTCAGATAAGGCACACTAACCTCAGATAAGGCACACTAACCTCAGATGAGACACCCTAACCTCAGATAAGGCACACTAACCTCAGATAAGACACACTAACCTCAGATAAGGCACACTGACCTCAGATAAGGCATACTAACCTCAGATAAGGCACACTAACCTCAGATATGGCACACTAACCTCAGATAAGGCACACTAACTCAGATAAGGCACACTAACTCAGATAAGGCACACTAACCTCAGATAAGGCACACTAATCTTAGCTAAGGCACACTAATCTTAGATAAGGCACACTGACCTCAGATAAGGCATACTAACCTCAGATAAGGCACATGAACCTCAGATAAGGCACATGAACCTCAGATAAGGCACATGAACCTCAGATAAGGCACACTAACCTCAGATAAGGCACACGAACCTCAGATAAGGCACACTAACCTCAGATAAGGCACACTAACCGGCTTAGTGCCGGTTAGTGAATCAAGGCCTATAAAGCCAGACCCTGGATAGTGGTGAGAGTCAGTAAGCAGCACCCAAGGTTCGGCAGTGGAGGTCAGTAGTAAACGGTGAACAAGGGATATGGCGACGGAAAGGTTAGTGTTAGGGATAGCAGGGAGGAAACTAGTGTCAGGTGTGATAATTGATGGTTAGTGTGAGTAGGGATGATCATTCGGATTCCGTGGAAATGTAAATTTCCGCATTTGTGATCGGAAATTGCATTTCAGCATCGGAATGTGGAAATCAGTAATACAAGTGCGGTAGGCGGATTTTCACAGATTTCTGCTGGAAATCGTGGAAATTTCCGCCGACTTTAACATCGATTTTCTCAAAAACTATAAAATACTATTTTCATCTTGTTCACAAGATTCTGTTTAATAAACTCTGAAAATTTGATGTCTCTAGGACTTACGGGGGCTTTGCTATTAACCACTAAAGTCGGCGGATTTTTACTGTAATGTAAAATGCAGAAAATCTGCATTACCCGTTATGCGGTAATTTTAAGCCAATCAGAAGACCCAGAATGAATAAGCCAATCAGAGAATGCGGACATTTTTACGCCTAAATCCCCATTCTCTTATTGGTTTATTCATTCCGAGTCTTCTGATTGGCTTAAAATTGCCGCATATCGGATAATGCAGATTTTCCGCGGAATTGGAAATTGGCATTTCCGATATTCTAGCTATTGGCTTAAAGGGACTCCGAGCTCACAATAAAAAAGAAAGTTGAACTCACCTGGGGCTTTCTCCAGCCCAGTGCTGGTCGGGAGGTCCCACGACGGCGTCCTGGCTCCTCTCCAACACCCCGATCCGGAATGGCTGACAGGCCGCAGCCCGGGCGACACTCTCCCGAGTGTCGGGCTGCTCCTTCCGCGTATGACGCGGATGACGTCACACGCCGGCCGCCTCGCGTCATCACGGCGGCCGGCGTGAAAGTACTGCGCATGCGCGATTTAATCGCGCATGCGCAGTAGTTTCACGCCGGCCGCCGTGATGACGCGAGGCGGCCGGCGTGTGACGTCATCCGCGTCATATGCGGAAGGAGCAGCCCGACACTCGGGAGAGTGTCGCCCGGGCTGCGGCCTGTCAGCCATTCCGGATCGGGGTGTTGGAGAGGAGCCAGGACGCCGTCGTGGGACCTCCCGACCAGCACTGGGCTGGAGAAAGCCCCAGGTGAGTTCAACTTTCTTTTTTATTGTGAGCTCGGAGTCCCTTTAATCTGGTGCCCAAATTATCAGGTGCCACTTTTAAATATATGCACCAGGAGGATGCGAGAGTCATCTGGACTATCCAGAGCCTTTCCTCTGCTGCTGATTCTACTTTTTTCGCTTTTTACTTTTTTTTTTGCTTGTTGATTGACTTGGTAGCGGAAACTACACAATAAAAAATGAACAAGGCCTTAGATCAAAGGGCCTGCTTGAGAAAAACTAGTTTTCGGCCTTTCCTTTAGTTTCTCCCATTTTCTCTCTTTTCCTTTGTTCTTGGTCTCGTGTTTTTGCTTGACTTTATTTTTGATGAGATACTGGAAAAGTTTCAAAGATCTCCTTAAACATTTCCCTTCCTTTTATTCCTTGCATTTCATCCAGCTGGTGTAGAATTCTACAATTCTATTAACCCTCAGCTTGTGTTCCATCGATGGAGGGAGTCAGAAAGGGGGCTCTGTGCTGCGTGTGCAGAGATTTCACAGAGACGTCAGCATCTCACATACGTCTTCATTCTCTTTGATGTGTAGCAGACAAGTCAAGAAAAAGGCTAATATTTTATTGTATAAATCTTTCCACACCAACTCAATGTTCTTGACCACTCCATGGACTTACGTTTTAACATTTTTCTATCTATGCAGCCAGTATCTGTCTAACTATCTACCTATCCTGCAGAGGGGTGGGGCCCTGGGGCAATTGCCCGGGTGGCCCCCATGGTAGTGTCAGCTCTGACTCTGTAAAGTGCTGCAGAAGAAGTCAGTGCAATATAAATATGCAATAATAATATGGTAGGACATTAGCCTATGAATATGGTAGGATTAGATTGCGAATGGCGGCAGATACACAGGCGCCCATATCTGGAGAAGGTGCATCTACAGGCACTGTACTCGACCTGAGGAAGCGGCTTACGCTGTGAAACGCGTTGTCTTTTTAAGTGCTCAATAAATGTCCTTTATTTTACTAAGGCCTACTGAAATATTAAGGCAGGACCGGTTCAGGGCTCTTTCACATCAGAGCTGGTGTTGGAGAACGCTCAATGCATACGCTTTGTTGTATGCGTTTTAATGCGTTTTGATATGCGTTGCACTGCAGTGAGTGTGCGTTTTCAATGCGTTACAGCAGATAGGAAAACGCAGGTCTTTTTTTTTTTCTTTTTTAGTTTTCAGCTTTCTACTATGTTCCTCTGTTGCATTCTGGGATTTTATGCCTGCGTTGACAACGTTTTAAAAACGTGCATAGCGTGCGCTTTACATTGACTAACATTGTAACGCGTAACGCTAGCGTCGGCTGATAAATTGCGCCTGGGTGCGTCGTACTACATGGCACAAAAACGCTGCGTTATATGTGAAAGCTAAAATGAAAGTCTATGGACTTTCACTTCACCTTGGGAAACGCAAACTTCAGCCCCTGCGTTAAAACGCTCAAAATCTGCCCAGATGTGAAAGAGCCCTTATTTTTATTTTTATCTTGATTCATATCTATTTATACTGGTATTTACCTACTCTAAGAGAAATATTACCTTCATCATAACATACCTGATCAATCTGGGCGCCTCCTATTAGGCCTCGTTCACATCTGCTGCGCTGAAAAACGCGTGAAAGCGCGTGGTAAAAAACGCATGCGCTTGTGCGCGCTTTAGTGCCCGTTTCTGTGTGTTGCGCTTCTTTAAATCACGTTTTGCTTACTGTAGCAGCAGCAGTTGTCAATAAAACTTTGTTTTTGTATGTAAATGTATTTTTTTCTCCAATTAGGGGTAAAAAACGCATGTGCTTCTATGCGCTTGTACGTGCTTCTATGCGCTAAAAAAGGGCACCCATTCACTTGCATTGATGTGCGCTTTACAGCTCAGCGCACAGAAATGCATGCAACACTACGTTTTTGTAACGCTGCTCAGCGCAGCGCATAGATGTGAACCAGCTACATTTAGTTACATGGAAAAATCAATACCTTGCTGAACGCACAGGGCAGTGCGCTGTGGAAAGCGCACAGAAACGGCCCTGATGTGAACAAGGCCTTACTCTGCTATCTACTTTTGTTCCCCATGCTAGGGGACTCAACCACCTTTGGGTGGTTCATTTTAAGGAGCTGCGACCAATCACCACCCAACAACTACAAGGCCAAGTGGAGATGGTACTTCTCCACATGCTCACTTAGAGTGGTTGCTTCTCGTTTGCAACCCTGCTGTGTGAATATATTTATTACTACATACAGACCTCGCCCAGAATAATAATGATAACACACCAAAGTGGGCTCCCGGTCTCCTCTTGTTTTTTGTTTTCTCTACAAGCCCAGGATTAGATTGTGAGCTCCTTTGAGTACAGTGGAACAGGAGCAACTGATGCGTTATCAAAGCAAGCAGAGGCACCACGCTCACTTTGATAACGGATCAGCTGCTCCTGTTCCACTGCCTGAGGAAGTGGGCTGTGTCCCACGAAACGCTTTGCAATTGGAGTACATTATTAAAGAATACTTTTGAATGTTTATCTTGTTGAATCTTCTATGAGGAGGTGAGTACCTCTTCCCCTATTTTTAATTCCAACATTGTTTTATCCTCTTGGCGCCTCAGCGTTTCTGACACATGTAATACAAAGTTGTTTTTTTGTCTTTTTAAAAACAATAGGAAATTACAATTTGGGCTGAGTAGCAATTACGTTGTATCGCTGAGATGAAACAGGAAGGCCCGCTTAAAGATGAAACGTTTTCATTATACAAAGGGTAGCATCCCTTTAAGTGTTAGTTCCAGGAATGAAAGGAGAGGAACAGAGTAAAGCAGCGTGGGGCTCTCCTGCAGAAGCGGGGAACCGTCTTTTAATGGGCAGACTTTCTATTTGAGTTTGCTAATTTAGCCACCGGCAGGACACCAGGCATTGATGTGAGTACATCCGTTATAGTAAACAGGGAATTGTCCATCCTCTGAACAGCAGGAGCCGAGACAAAACCGAGACTGAAGCAGAAGTCCTTATCATCTGCTTACAACAACAATACCAAAAGAAACGGCATGTACCACACAGAGCTTATTGTCAGCATGGAACACAATTAACATCTAAGCCAGGCGTTTCAGGCACGACTACCTACAAATTAATAAGAAAAATGGGAGGATGTAAATACTGACTGTATTATAAGGAAGGCAAACCAAACAGATCACACAACGGGCCCTGATATTGTGTGACTTTCAATGACTGGAGAAGTATGGAGGATTTAATGTTATGTAAGTAGAACTAGTTTTTATTTCTAGATTAGCATGGGTCACTTGTTCTTTAACCACTTCACAACTGAGGGGTTTTACCCCCTGAGCACCAGAGCAATTTTCACCTTTCAGCCCTCCTTCCATTCATTTGTCTATAACTTTATCATTACTTATCACAATGAAATGAACTAGATCTTGTTTTTTTCGCCACCAATTAGGCTTTCTTTAGGTGGGACATTATGCCAAGAATTATTTTATTCTAAATGTGTTTTAATGGGAAAATAGGAAAAAATGTATTTTTCAGTTTTTGGCCTTTATAGTTTTTAAATAATGCATGCTACTGTAATTAAAACCCATGAAATGTATTTGCCCATTTGTCTCGGTTATAAAACCGTTTAAATTATGTCCCTATCACAATGTTTGGCGCCAATATTTTATTTGGAAATAAAGGTGCATTTTTTTCAGTTTTGCGTCCATCCCTAATCACAAGCCCATAGTTTATAAAGTAACAGTGTTGTACCCTCCTGACATAAATATTTAAGAAGTTCAGTCCCTAAGGTAACTATTTATGTATTTTTTTAATTGTAATTTTTTTTTTTGGAATTACAAAAAAAAAAAAAAAAAAAAAATTAGGGAGTGTGGGAGGTAATGGTTAATTTTTTGTGTATAACTAATGTATTTATATATGAAAAATGCTTTAGGGTGTAGTTTTACTATTTGACCACAAGATGGCCACAGTAGGTTTTTGTTTATGCGTTCTGCAAACGTCCAGAAGGATGCTTGCGGGAAGTGTTATGAGGCTGGGAAACTTTTTTTCCACAATGATCACGCTGCTTCTCGTAGAAGCAGCTGATCATTGCGGGGTCTTGTAACAATGAACGGGAACGTTTTTTCCCGTTCATTGATCTCCGAGCGGGCGGCGGCGTACACGAGCGCGGGGGCGCACGGACGAGCGAGCGGGAGCACGGACAGTGGCAGGAGCGGTGTCAGGTGTGGATTTCTTCGTCCCTTGGTGTTAACAGGGTGGAAAAAGGCACGGAGAAATCCTCACCGCTGGGGGTAAAGTGGTTAAACTATAAAACAGAGCAGCACTAATGCGCTTTGAACTTTTCTGCAGTAATACCTCATCTTATCTCATACTATCACGCACTGTTTCTTGATTGTTTAGGTTCTTTAGAAAACAGGACTTTCTTCACCCAAGTTGGGCAGCATAGCTCAGAGAAGCTCTTTTGCATGGATAACAACTGAAGTTTTTTAACTCTTCCTGTACTGGAAAACAATATGAGACTTGTTTCTATGCTACTAATGTTCTATTTCATAGCTGTACTACAGATACAAGTCATAATCTCAAACGTTTATTTTCACTTCAGGTTTGCTTTAAAGCAAAGTGAATTAACCTCTTAAGGACCACAGGCTTTACCCCCCCCCCCCCCCATCCGCGCCCCTCCCCCAATGACCAGGCTATTCTTTTTTTTTTAATTAGGGCTCTGCAGCTTTAAAGGCTTGCTGCAGAGCCACACTTACGTGCACACAAATGACCCCCCCCCCTTTTTCTGCCCACCAACAGAGCTTTCTGTTGGTGGGCTCTGATCGCTGCTGCAGGCAGTGGTTATTTTTTATACATTTTATTGTCTTTTTTTGTTTTAATAAATATGATGATTTTTTTTCTTTACCAGATCCCCCCGAGTGACGCAGCCGTCCCCAGTACAGCACTGCTGTAGATTGCATCATTGTACCATATAAATAGACGGCGGTTTCGCTGTCTTACAGTTTCTAAATGGCGATCGCCGCTGGGAGACTGATAACGGAGCGGACACATTTACACATAGGTACTATGTTGGTGGGGGAATAGCATGACTGCGGTGCTTATAAAGCAGGACCCAGATGAGGGCACAGGGCGAAAGAGGAGGACAGGGGGCAGATGAGGACACAGGGGGACAGAAAAGGGTGCAGGGGATGGAGGAGGACACAGAGGGACACAAAAGGTACAAGGAGTACCAGGAATTAGTATTTTTTCCTCCTGGGTTTTGTCCTCTAAATTGAGGTTCGTCTTATGGGTCAGGAGCATCTAATGGTCCCAAAAATATGGGATCTCCAGCTCTGACCTGCTGGTAGCTCACAATCTCCATGCGCTAAAAGTTGACAGATGTAGCAGTCAGACTGCCAGTAGGGAGAGCCACACAGCCTTGCTTCTCACCCCATTAGCTCTGATACTCTGGCAGGTGGGACTTCATAACAACAGAGCAGAAGAAAGAGACATTTAAAAAGGCTTTTTAAAGCGAGGGTAGGACCAGGGTTCGTCACTGGGGCCAATCACAGCACTCCCTACATATCACTGAGTGCTGTGATTGGCAGAAATCCACAGAAAACAGATATGGTTCTACTGTAGTCATTTCAGCGAAGGAATATTTTCTGGCCGATTGCTAAAAGTGTCTGTTCATCCCTTGCTTCAGATTTCTGCCATAGTTTTACATGTAAAAGCAAAATGCATGCATGTACCTTTGTCCTGGATTTTAAAGAGGCAGTGACATATCACCTCTCCCCTCCTGCAGAGGCAGGGTGTGGGCGGGGCCTCAGCCACTGCAGGGAGTGCTCATACAGACTCAATCAGCTACAGTCATTCCGGAGTCACATGACTGTTTTCTTAAAGGACTACTATCACCAAAAATGTTAAAACTGTAACATACAACACATTTAAAGACTTTGTCCCACAGTACAATTCACTATTACTTTTTTTTCTTCTATGCTGCAATCACTTACAGTAGGCAGTAAACATCTGACAGATCTGCCAGGTTTGGGACAGTGTTTTCATTATTCTTTACAAAAGCTCTCTCAGGGGCGTAACTAGGAATCACTGCCCCCCCCCCCCGCGAAACTTTGGATGCCCCCCCCCCCCTTTCTGCACAGGTAAACTGAGAACCCATGTTTTTAAATTGGCTAATGCACACCTGGATGTGTTTTCCCCATGCAGAAAAGTACTGCATGTATCAATGACATCAGCTTCTGTGTAGGGGCGTAACTAGACATCACTGGGCCCCCCTGAGAAACTTTGGATGGGGCCCCCCGTGAAACTTTGGATGCCCCCCCCCCTCGCTTTCTGCACAGGAAAACTGAGGACCAATGTGTTTTCCCCATGCAGATAAAAACACTTAAACTTAAAGGAAATGTCAGGCAATCTAAGCTACCCCCAGATCTACTTACACGGGGCTTCCTCCAGCCCCTTGCAGCCGACAAGTCCCTCGTTGCAGCTCTGCTCCCAGTACACACACACACAGCTGTATTATTTTACTACATGAGAGCACATGCTATACGGAGGAACAACAATGACATGCTGAACATAACATATAGTATTCATTCACTGTAACTTTGGCAAAACATTCAGAATGTCACTGATTGATACTCTTATTACAGGATCTTGGACTTCATTGAGACAACAAGCTCTTAATGAAGCAGCAACAGTAAAACATCAATCTCCACTCCATTGTGTTGTAAAAATAATCAGAGCCATAAGGTCATTAGCCTGCGTGCGATAAGAATCTAGGAATCCTTTTGAAGTGATTGCTGAAAAGGGAAAGTCTACAACTTTTTTTCAAAATGTGACTCCTTTGTTTGTTAGGTTGTACATGGAGTCATCAGAACTTAGCTGCAGTGTGAGACGGATGTTGTTTTACGAACCCTAGGGAGCAGGAACAGTGTACAAATTCCAAAGTGTGTGTGATTCCTTATCTGTGTGCTGGACACATGCAGTCAACATAACAATGGTGCGAGAGCAGAATACGTTTTTTCACTCCATGCCCTTAGCTGTCAGTCTCTTAAACTTTTCCCCCAAAGGCCCCCTGTGGCTTCTGGGCCCCCCTGTGGAGGCATCCCTTGCAGGGTCTATTCTAGCTATGAGTAAGAACCTGTTGGTTCGAAACATGTCAGCTATATGATGTGTGAGCTCGTTTGGATACGTCCATAATAAAGGAACCTGATTCATAGGACATTGTGCGGACACTCTTCTGTCTATACATGTTTTCACATATACAGACACACTAGGGGCTTGATTCACAAAGCCGTGATAACTCATATTACGACCGTGCTAGCATTTTGCATCACGGTTTTCGGTCACAATCTTTTTTCAATTTTGCGCGCATATGCAATTTTTTTACACGAAAAAATGCGCGATTTCGCATGAAAATTCGTGATTGCGCACGAAAACCGTTACATGCATAATAGCGTGCGCAAAACGCTAGCATGACCGTGATATGAGCTGTCACGGCTTTGTGAATCAAGTCCAAGATGTGTAGAAAACGCATACAGAAAACCGACAGAGGAGTGTGCTCCTAGCCTCAGCTTCTTACACTCACTCTGCCCATCTCTGAAGAACTGGCTTTGTAGACTTCTCCAGCATCACTACAGTACACAGCACTTGGGGAGGGGTAGAGAGGCTGGGGGCGGGGCTTTGTAGACTTCTCCAGCATCACTACAGTACACAGCACTTGGGGAGGGGGTGGAGAGGCTGGGGGCGGGGCTCTGCAGATTCCTCCAGCATCACTACAGTACACAGCACTTGGGGAGAGGTAGAGAGGCTGGGGGCGGGGCTTTGTAGACTCCTCCAGCATTACTACAGTACACAGCACTTGGGGAGGGGTAGAGAGGCTGGGGGCGGGGCTTTGTAGACTTCTCCAGCATCACTACAGTACACAGCACATGGGGAGGGGTAGAGAGGCTGGGGGCTGGGCGCTGTGCACAAGAGCCTACTGCACACTGAATAGGGACTGTCTACAAATCTTTATCTGCAAAACTTTGTATGATTCGTTATCAGTGGCTAAGCAGATACAGAACAATTGTGCAGAGAGCAGAAAGCTTTTTATCTCCGTGCCCTTAGTTGCCAGTCTCTCCCTTAGTTGCCAGTCTTTATGGACAGGGAAAGGAAACACCTCCCCCATGGGGCCCCCTGTGGCTTCTGGGCCTCCCTGCGGCTGCATCCCTTGCAGAGGCTATTGCTACGCCCCTGATGGCATGGATCTATATAATGATGCTGGCTGGCCACCGTACTCACCTGTACACTATTTTGGCAGTTGGACATATCAGCTGCCATTCAGTAAGTGCTTTTGAACATAAAATAAAGTAACCCCTGAGATAGAGGCCTGCACTGAGGCGGTGACTTGTGGATACCAGCGGATTACCCAAAATGTCGGGTCAGGTTCGGGTACCCGCTTTTGTTTGTGGGCGGGTGCGGGTCAGGTTGCAGGTAGAGCGGGCGTTAGGGAGCTGTTATAGTTACCTGTCCGGCTTCTACTCTTCCTTCTATCACCCCTCTTCCACCACCGGGCGGCGCTGACACCATCCCCTGGGTTACAATCACTTCATATCATGTGATTGGAAGCGCGAAGACATGTCGGAAGTGCAGCGCTGCCCCCGGAAGAGAACGGGAAGAAGCCAATCCAGCTGTCTAGACAGGTAACTATAACAGCTCCCTAACGCCAGTTCTTCATGGCTGCATTGGGCAGCTGAAAAGTGGGTTGCGGTTCAGGAGACTTGTGGGTCGGGTGCAGGTAGCGCCGGTTACGTAAGAAAGCAGGTCGCAGGTCGGGTGTTGGTAGTGGGGCTGTGGGTTCAGGTCTAAAAAAGTAGACCCGCGCAGGCCTCTACCCTGAAACTCCCCCATGTGGAGATGGACTAGTCCTTAACCTGTCAGATCTGTCGAGGCTTTTACTCAAATACAACTAAAGCCAAAACTCACCTCCAGAGACGGATATTTGGAAAGGCCACAAAGGCCTGAGCATTGGGCAGCTACAGCCCAAGGGGGCACCTGAACATGAATTAGGGGTTGCTACAAATGAAAGAGAAAGCTGCAAATGGTGAGCAACACATGGAAAAAGGAAACTGATGCTCAAAAGAGCTAAAAGAGAGGGGTTGCAGTACATGGATAATACATATGAAAGAGGGGGCTGCACATGGAATGGGAGGGGGCTGCTGTACATGGATGATAGACATGGAAGAGGGGGCTGCACATGGAATGGGAGGGGCTGCTGTACATGGATGATAGACATGGAAGAGGGGGCTGCACATGGAATGGGAGGGGGCTGCAGTACATAGATGATACACATGGAAGAGGGGGCTGCACATGGAATGGGAGGGGCTGCTGTACATGGATGATACACATGGAAGAGGGGGCTGCACATGGAATGGGAGGGGCTGCTGTACATGGATGATAGACATGGAAGAGGGGGCTGCACATGGAATGGGAGGGGGCTGCAGTACATAGATGATACACATGGAAGAGGGGGCTGCACATGGAATGGGAGGGGCTGCTGTACATGGATGATACACATGAAAGAGGAGGCTGCACATGGAATTGGAGGGGCTGCTGCACATGGATGATACACATGGAAGAGGGGGCTGCACATGGAATGGGAGGGGGGCTGCTGTACATGGATGATACTCATGGAAGAGGGGGCTGCACATGGAATGGGAGGGGGTTGCAGTACATGGATAATACATGTGAAAGAGGGGGCTGCACCAGGGGGGAGGACTGGGATCTTTTGGCCTGGAGGGAAAACACACACTAGAGGTCCATTTTCACGGCAGCCCGGGCCCAAATTACATCACACACGTACCCCACGTGCTGTATGCCAAAAGTCACATGGGAAATACAGCAAGGACACATGAGGGACAGCGTGACAGGTAAAGTATAATGCACTGGCAATGGGGGGGGGGCACATAAAACATTTTGAGTTATAGCAGCCAGGGTTTCCGTCATGTTCATGGTTTGTGATTTTCGCACTGGATCGACCACATCAGCCCGAGATTTCCCAGCATCTCAGATCGATACTTTCAATCAATTTCCACCCGAAATCAGACAGATATTTTCCCACAGACCCTGCAGGCAAGCCTCTGCTCTGCATCATGCTGTTTATATTTAACAACTTGCCCACCCTCTAATTACTCTGTAATTAGGCTTTGATTTCCCTCGGCCAGCCTAGTGGTTCACATTGCCTTACATAAAAACATGTACCAGGCACTGTACCAGCCCTAAATCATTAAATGAGAGACAGCCTGGGGGGAAATTTCCCCCCTTCCCCCCTGGCCAGTCCTCCCCTGGGCTACACTTGGAATGGGAGGGGGTTGCTGTACATGGATGATACACATGGAAGAGGGGGCTGCACATGGAGTGGGAGGGGGGCTGCTGTACATGGATGATACACATGCAAGAGGGGGCTGCACATGGAATGGGAGGGGGCTGCTGTACATGGATGATACACATGGAAGAGGGGCTGCACATGGAATGGGAGGGGCTGCTGTACATGGATGATACACATGGAAGAGGGGGCTGCACATGGAGAGGGAGGGAGTGCAGTACATAGAAGGGGAGCCCCAACATACTTGGCCTAAGGGTGGTAAGAGTATAAATGCGGCCTTGCTCACCTCACCATAACAGCCAGGCAACCGCAGTTTGTAAAGATAAAATAAAAATCTAGAGCCCCAATAATGTATTATTGACAAAAATAGGACAATGATAGGACGGTCAATGTTATAGTCACAAGTATGGGTTGCCAGAAATAGGCAACCACTAGTAGCACTTGGGGGGGAAAACAAGCCTGTCCCTACTCAGGCTAAAAAAGTAATTCTCCGTAGACAGGAAAAGGGTGATCACACCCATCCACCAAGCGGATAATGGAATACTCCAAAACTTACAGAGGCGCCAAGCAGGATGAAATGTATTAAAACAATATAAAATGGGGGGTCTTAGTATACTTACCTTCCCAAAGAGGACATAACAGTAGTGTATCATAAAATACTGTTTATTCTTACTCCAATAATTCTGCAACGCGTTTCGCAGGTCTAAAGCCTGCTTCCTCAGGCAGGATACAATAAGGAGCAGCTGAATTATGTCAAAAACTGCAGTTGTTTCTAATGGAATAAAGATGGCAGCCTCCTTATCTCTCACACTTCAGATTCCCTTTCAGGAGGACCTCAGCTGCACCCTTCTGAGCGGGACTTTGGTTGCAGCCTTCTGACCTCTGATGTGGGGGCTAGTGTTGGGCGAACACCTAGATGTTCGGGTTTGCGAACATTCGCCGAACATCGCCGCGATGTTCGGGTGTTCGCGCCGAACTCCGAACATAATGGAAGTCAATGGGGACCCAAACTTTCGTGCTTTGTAAAGCTTCCTTACATGCTACATACCCCAAATGTGCAGGGTATGTGCACCTTGGGAGTGGGTACAAGAGGAAAAAAAATATTTGAAAAAGAGCTTATAGTTTTTGAGAAAATTGATTGTAAAGTTTCAAAGGAAAAACTGTCTTTTAAATGTGGAAAATGTCATGTTTCTTTGCACAGGTAACATGCTTTTTGTCGCCATGCAGTCATAAATGTAATACAGAGAAGAGGTTCCAGGAAAAGGGACCGGTAACGCTAACCCAGCACAAGCAGCAGAACATGTGATGGAACAGGAGGAGGCGCAGGAGGAGAAGGCCACGCTTTTTGAGACACAACATCCCAGGCCTTGCATGAGGACAAATAGCGTGCGGATATAGCAATGCTTTTTGCCGCCATGCAGTCATAAATGTAATAAAGATGAGAGGTTCAGTAAACAGGGACCGGCAACGCTAACCCAGCAGCAGCAGCACACGTGATGGAACAGGAGGAGGTGCAGGAGGAGAAGGCCACGCTTTTTGAGACACAACCCAGGCCTTGCATGAGGACAAAAAGCGTGCGGATATAGCATGCTTTTTGCCGCCATGCAGTCATAAATGTAATAAAGATGAGAGGTTCAATAAACAGGGACCGGAAACGCTAACCCAGGCCAGCAGCAGCAGCAGCAGCACACGTGATGGAACAGGAGGAGGCGCAGGAGGAGAAGGCCACGCTTTTTGAGACACAGAGTGGCAGTAAACACAATGATATATAGTGTGGCTGAGCGAGGTACACAGAGTGGCAGTAAACACAATGCTATATAGTGTGGCTGAGCGAGCAGTGTACTACTGTTCCTAGCAGACACAGAGTGGCAGTAAACACAATGCTATATAGTGTGGCTGAGCGAGGTACACAGAGTGGCAGTAAACACAATGCTATATAGTGTGGCTGAGCGAGCAGTGTACTACTGTTCCCAGCAGACACAGAGTGGCAGTAAACACAATGCTATATAGTGTGGCTGAGCGAGGTACACAGAGTGGCAGTAAACACAATGCTATATAGTGTGGCTGAGCAAGCAGTGTACTACTGTTCCCAGCAAACACAGAGTGGCAGTAAACACAATGCTATATAGTGTGGCTGAGCGAGGTACACAGACACAGAGTGGCAGTAAACATAATGCTATATAGTGTGGCTGAGCAAGCGGTGTACTACTATTCCCAGCAGCGACACAATGACTGGGGGGACCCTGGCTAGCGTGGCTGGAGCGCGAACTACCCTGCCTGCCTACCCAAAGCTAAACCCACAGACAAATGCCGGAGATATGACGTGGTATTTATTTACCCGAACCACGTGACAGTTCGGCCAATCAGAGCGCGTTCGGGTCCGAACCACGTGACCCGTTCGGCCAATCACAGCGCTAGCCGAACGTTCGGGGAACGTTCGGCCATGCGCTCTTAGTTCGGCCATGTGGCCGAACGGTTTGGCCGAACACCATCAGGTGTTCGGCCGAACTCGAACATCACCCGAACAGGGTGATGTTCTGCAGAGCCCAAACAGTGGCGAACACTGTTCGCCCAACACTAGTGGGGGCCCTTAAAGAAAACCTGTAACTAAAAAAAAAGTTACCCTGGGGGGGAGGGGGGGGGTTTACTCAACTCAGGTGGTCTTGCTGTGTCACTCCGAACAGCGGGGATGTAAATATTTACCTTCCCGGCTCCAGTGCAGGCGCAGTATCGGCTCTCTGCTCGGAGATAGGCAGAAATAGCCGATAGCTGTCGGTCCGCTCTACTGCGCAGGGGCAAGTCTCCTGCGCCTGCGTAGTAGAGCGGACCTGACAGAGATCGGCTATTTCCACCTATTTCCGTGCTGAGAGCCGCATCAGCGCCCCCACTGGAGCCAGGGAAGGTAAATATGTCAAGCCTTGTCAGGCCTTTCGGGGGAGGATTGCCGGACGCTTCGGGGGAGCCAGCGCTTGACTGCCTGCAGCTACAGAGGTGGGGGAAGCCTCATTGGGACCCTAAGGCTTCCTCCTCCCGAGGTGAGTACCCCCCAGGGGAAAATTTTTTTTGTTACAGAGTCTCTTTAAGGATCTCGGTAGCCCTTGGGCCATTGCCTAGTGTGCCCTTTGGAAATGCTGGCCATGGGTAGCTAAGTACTAGCAGGAGAAAAGAGAAAAAAGATAGATAAAAAATAAAGAAATTGAAAAACAGCTGAATCTTTGGCAATTATTCAAAGTAACACTGATAAATTAGACCTTGGATTCCAGGGAATGTTTCTGCACTGGATTTTATTGTTTGTGAAAATGGTTGCTTATGAAATTACCGCATTACTGCGGAAGGCAATTATATCAGCCAGAGACATCTATATTGTAAGCGATCCTGACATTCAATTTCCAGGCGGTAACGTCTCTCCGGTGGCGCGCCGCTGTCATGCCGGCCTCGTGGCTCCCCGCGTCTCTTACAGGTAAAGATGAATCATCTGCCGATGATAAAAAATGGGAGCGATGCATCATATCAATGATGCCTGGATTATTATCCCGTGATTTATGTCCTGATTTACTGTCTGTCTCCTGCTCACTCCAGTCTGCCTGGATGGTCCTAATCAGACTCCGCGCTAAACGCATCTAGCTTTATTAAATAAAGGCGGATCAGAAGGGCAGAGACTTCTTAAACTTCTGTTCCCCATGGCAGCCAATCAGATTTCAATTTATGGCAACCACAGAGGTGATCAGAATACGTGCTCTGGGCCACAAAGCCTTTGCACTGAATCTGGTTTGTTATGCCTAAATAAAGCTCACTTTTAGCTGGCCACCCGATGTGATAAAACGATTGATTCCTCCTGGGTTAAGCAATCAATTCAGAAAGCAATTGATCCCAGGTATTTTGGATGCCGGTGGCACTGCGGTACTTTGGGCATTAGCCATAGGCCCTCATGTTAACAGCCACGATTAGCGGCAGTAAGTGCTAATTTGGGTGCTGGACGCACCCAATAAAATAGAAAATGCAGCCACAGTTTAGTTAGGGTTAAGTATCACTTGGGGGTGGGGGGGGGGGGGTTAGGGTTAAGCATAGGTTGGAGGGGGGACTGTTATGGTTAGGCATTGGTGGTGGGTCGATTAGGGTTAGGCATAGGTTGTGGAGGGGTTCATTTAGGGTTAGGCATAGTTTGGGGGGTTGGTTAGGGCAAGGTAGGGGGGTCTGTAAGGGTTAGGCATAGGTAGAGGGGTCATTTGGGTTAGGTATATATTGGGGTTGTTGGTTAGGGTTAGGCATAGGTGGGGGGGGGTCTGTAAGGATTAGGCATAAGTCGGGGAGGTTGGTTATGGTTAGTCTTAGGTGTCTGTTAGGGTTACGCATAGGTTAAGAGGTTGGCAGGGCCGGCGTTTGCATAGAGGCAAAGAGGGCAATTGCCCCAGGGCACCAAAGCCTGTAGTGCCCCCCCCCCCCAATGTGTCTCTCCCTCAACTTACCTGTGCTTCCCGGGGACCCAGGCAATGGAGCAATGAAGTGCTGACAGAGGATAGCACCTGCCGGGAAAGGGAAGTCGCCACTCTGCCGAATACATTGCAGGGATCTCGAGGGCACAGTTAAGTTGGGGGTGTGATCTGGAGAAAGGGGGCAGCCAGCTTAGGGGCCCTGGGGGAAATTTGTCTACATAAAAGGACCTCTAATGCAGCTTTTTGATCGGGGTGTGGGCAGGTTAATCTAGCCCTAGGACCCCATTTTTACTAGAACCGTCCCTGGAGGTTGGCTAGGGTTAAGCATAGTTTGAGGGGGTCTGTGAGGGCCTGTTTCCACTACACGCAGATTCTGCATGCAGAAAACTGACTCCAATGACTGCCTATGGGAAA
This sequence comes from Hyperolius riggenbachi, assembly GCF_040937935.1. Classification (NCBI taxonomy): domain Eukaryota; kingdom Metazoa; phylum Chordata; class Amphibia; order Anura; family Hyperoliidae; genus Hyperolius; species Hyperolius riggenbachi. The sequence goes on along the minus strand of NC_090655.1, from coordinate 21,088,020 downwards.
TCTGCATCAGAAAAAACGTGTTGAGTGGAAACAGGCCCATAGACATTCATTGGAGTCAGTTTTCTGCATGCAGAATCTGCGTGTAGTGGAAACAGGCCTAGAGTTAGGCATATGTTGAGGGGGTTGGTTTATTATAGTTTCAGTGTATGCTGTAATCTCACAGAAGTTAGACTTTCCCTCTGGATAACTCCTGATTGTGTACTCTATTGTCACCTTGTCGGCTTCTATTGATTAGTCTTACGCTAGGACAGCTTTGAAGCAAAACACAATGCGACTGTTTTGTCATTCCCCATATCCAATATCTCTTGAAGAAACATTACTTCTGATCCGCAGAGCTCCTCTGCCATACGCTGTGATCTGCGTATTCTATATTCCAGGCACAGCGGCGTTTAACCACCAATTTACAGGTTAACGCAAACAGAAAACATTTACAATTCTAGTCACTGAGATTCGTCATTTATTTTTATTTTTTTCGCTGTTGTATTTTTACTGCAGACAGATTTGTCACTGTTGTGTCATATCGGTGATCAAGCCTTTGCCTAAGACCACAAACTGCAATCGATAATTACGTTCCATAGATGTTCCCGGGACAAGTGACAGTCTCGCAGCTGTGCCGGGACTTGTACATGATGATTGATACGCAGAGGTGAAGGTTAAAGAAAGACTCTGTGTTGCATTAAAGAGGCACTGTAGTGACATATGATAGAATTCAGTAAGTTATTAAGGAGGGCAACATATTTAGTCCTGTCAGGTGCAGCTCCGCGGAATGTTTGTTTACTGAGAGGTCCGGGCCTTTGTGGCCTTTCCAGAAATCCAGCCCTGAGCCCCGGGCAGATAGCTTGCGGAGATATCTTCTGGAAGCGAATAGGGAGGTTGGGCGGTTGGGCGGAGTACACTGGATATACAGTATTTATATTGGGAACTAGAGATGGCCCGAACAGTTCGCTTGCGAGAAGTATTCTGCGAACATCGCCTGTTCGCATTCACGGTGAACAGAGAACATTTGGCATGTTCGATTCCGCCCCTGTACATTATCAATGAGCTAAACTTTGACCCCTCACAGTCAGCAGACACATGGCAGCCAATCAGCTAGCACCCCCTTTTGGATCTCCCACTCCTCTATCAAAAAGCAGTTGCGGTGGCCATATTGGATTTATTCTCTGCTGGCTGCTGACTGTTAGTGAGAGCAGGTTCAGACTTGCTGCAGATAGGTAGGGAAAGCATTAGCTAGGCCTGTGTTCTTGTTCCTCACTAGCTGTGAAAGCAAACAGCCCTATTGAGGACTAGCACATCGGTCTCATGTTTTTTTGTGTGTGACAGTCCACAGCCCACTGACACCCAGAGCTGTGTGCACAATACTGCTGTTGCCTCATTAAGTTACCACTCCAGCGCAATATTATGTCACTGTATTCTGATAGTACTATTGTATCTCTCTGTGTGAGACACTCCACAGCCCACTGACACCCAGAGCTGTGCGTAATGTGATTTCTGCCCTTTAGGGATTAAAATCCGACTTTGCGTCAACTCTAAAAAAAACAAATTTTTGGTGGCTGGCATGGATTCCCCTCCGGCATGCCCCCCTCCAGGTGTTGGGCCGCTTGAGACAACTTTTTCATCACTTTTGTGGCCAGAAACAGTCTTTGTAGGTTATAAAATTCACCTGCCCATTGAAGTCTATAGCGGTTTGCCAGATTCGCAAACATTTTTTCGAGAGGTTCGCGTTCGCCGTTCGCGGACAGAAATTCTATGTTCACGACATCTCTATTGTGAACGAGGGAAACAGATGAAATGCATTTCAGAAGGGACATGCCTTTGTTTTTCTGCATATTTTAACACTTCAATGAAGATTTAGTGTTTTGGAATACATACCGCTGTTTACTGTGACCTATTTATTGTTTTATTCATATTTTATTTTATTCCAGTCTCGTGTTATATCTTTCCTCGGGCTGTGTGGGGAAAAGATTTAGCAGATTCTGTGGCCTGGATTCTATGTCCCATATGTAACAATACCCAATGTTGAGGGGCTTTTCCGCAAAAAATATCGATTTTAGGCTCCATTGCAATTGTTCTGTGTAGTATGGATAAGAAAAAGAACATTAGTAGCAAAGAAAAGTCTCTTTTTTATTTTCAGTTATATATGTTGGAAAAATATTTTATTGGTGCAGTAACCATGCACATACAGTGGGATGCGAACGTTTGGCCAACCTTGTTCATTTTCATGATTTTTGTGTATAAATCATTGGTTACTATGATAAAAAATGTCAGTTAAATATATCATATAGGAAAGACACACACAGTGATATTTGAGAAGTGAAATGAAGTTTATTGGATTTACAGAAAGTGCGCAATTGTTTAAACAAAATTAGGCAGGTGCATAAATTTGGGCACCACAAAAAAGAAATGAAGTCAATATTTAGTAGGTCCTCCTTTTGCATAAATTACAGCCTCTAAACACTTCCTGTAGGTTCCAATGAGAGTCTGGATTCTGGTTGAAGGTATTTTGGACCATTCCTCTTTACAAAACATCTCTAATTTATTCAGGTTTGATGGCTTCTGAGCATGAACAGCTCTCTTTAACTCACACCACAGATTTTCAATTATATTCAGGTCTGGGGTCTGAGATGGCCATTCCAGAACATTGTACTTGTTCCTCTGCATGAATGCCTTAGTGGATTTTGAGCAGTGTTTAGGGTCGTTGTCTTGTTGAAAGATCCAGCCCCAGCGGAGCTTCAGCTTGGTCACTGATTCCTGGACATTGGTCTCCAGAATCTGCTGATACTGAGTGGAATCCATGCGTCCCTCAACTTTGACAAGATTTCCAGTCCCTGCACTGGCCACACAGCCTCACAGCATGATGGAACCACCACCATATTTTACTGTAGGTAGCAGGGAGCCATGAAAAAAGGGCCCGGCTGGATAACGAAATCTGATAACGATAAACATTGTTGTCAAACTTGGTTAACGATAAATACCGTTGTTAAAACAGACAGGAAATAATAACGACAAGATATTAACGTTATAAATCATTACGTAATTCAACAATACAACTTAACCCAACCCTACTCTCACACAGAGCCCTCCCCTGGTCAGGGACGGATCTAGACCAAGTTGCCCCAAGTTGCGCCTGGGGCAAGGTCAGGTTTTGGCGCCTAAACTGCCATTCCCCATCCACATTTTGCCGCCTTTTTAAGAATTTAACAAATTGCGCCTGGGGCAAGAGACCCGCTTGCTCCCCCCTAGATCCGTCCCTGCCCCTGGTGGTGCCTAAAACTAACCACTACCCTGGTGGTTCCTAACCCTAACCACTACCCCCCACCCCCAGTAGTGCCTAACCCTAACCACTCCCCTGGTGGTGCCTAGCCTTAACCACCCCCTTGGTGTTGCCTAACCCTAACCACTCCCTCGGCAGAAACACCCTTTTACATATAGAAATGAGAATATCGTTGATAACGTAAAATCTGTACATACAAACAAAATATGATACAAACTATAATGTTGCAAGCTTCTAAAACGATAACCTACTTCAAAAACGTTAATGTTCTAATGTTGTTAACAATATTTATCACGGCACCCTTTTTTCTGGGTTTTTTTTCGTCATATTAACTATAATTGCATTAGAGTCTATGGCAGCGTCCTTTTCACCCACCCTCAGCTGGCGGCCTTTTTTCCTGCTACCGGTACTTTATTTGGTGGCACTTGTATTCACAATTAACTTTCTTGTGATCCTCCACCCTCTCAGTGCCCGTAGACTATATGCAATGTAGCTTGCACGAGAATGTAATTTGCCAAATAACTCATATCCATAGGGTATGGGCAGGCGGCATAGCTAAACAGTACTTACATTAGAGGAACCCATTAAAGTTTTGCTAGGAGGCCCCATAATCTCTAGCTATGCCACTGTCAGGAAGAGTCTGTTGTAGATAATATCTTCTTCATTCAGGTACGGTATTTATACCACCCCTCGTCGGGAAGCAGTGCAAAGCTGAAGACAAATTGAGGTTGGTGCTGCAAATATTTGGTAGAACTCACAGCTCCCATTGAGCAATGGAAAGCAGATTTGGCTTTATCTCCTCTATTAAGCAAGAAGGAACTGTTCTCTCGCTCAGACAAATAATGCCCCCCTCCGCCCAGCTTCTCGGTTTGTTTAATACTTTTTTTCTTTACTTTAAGGTGAAGTTGATTAATGCGGGAAACAGAAAAAGAAATCCACGCAGGAGAAATGGCAGATTCTTCTTCACCTCCCGGAATACGAGCACCTTTATTCTTCCCTCTCGAAGTCTGGGAAAGTGAGGGAAAGAGGACTTTCTGTTACATACGAAGATGTGACACCACATAATAGCTTCGGAGCCCTATCAGTAATTGCATCTTGTGCGTCAGGGAGGCCTGTTTTATTACCCGGAGAGGATGGAACTAACTTTACAAGTTACAAAGTCTTCTTCGCCACAGTCTGCTAAAGCTGTTAAAGTAGAATGGGTATTATCGAAAATGGACGTAACAGAACCCTGCTGATATTACTGTTATTTATTGCATTGTGCTGCAACCTCTTCTAAAAATATAACAGGGCTGTTGACTTAAAAGTAAAGCGATGGCCCATTTTCATAAAAAAATTGCTAGGACATCTACCGGCCAGGGTTCGCTGTACAGCCGCAAAACTGCTGCATAAGGATCCCTGGCAAATATTAATATTACGATGGTTTACACTATTAACCACTTAAGTCTATCTGGACAGACATATCAGATATCTGATCTGCACTGCTGCCAAGCCCTGGTGCGCACGATCCCGCGCGCTCTCGCCGCCCCCGTTAGCCTGGAGATCAATGAATGGAAACACAGTTCCCATTCATTGATCTAAGTCCCCGTAGGTGTCCTTCTCACACTACACCCAGTATCAATAGCCACCCCCAGTATAGGTAGCCAAATGTTTCTCCCACTATCCCCCTCCCCACCCCTGTAGGGCATTGGGGTCAGTGGGGGTATGTAGCTTCCTGCTGTCTCCAAAACTCACAAACCTGCAGATCAGCAGAGAGGAGGGCAGCGCACAGAAACCGTGCAGCACACTTCAAATGCAGGGAGGAGAAACATCACTTGTGTATCTGAAGCATACTCTGTGGTCTGTGGTCCCTACAACGCTCTCCCCTCTGTTCCTGATGCTGCTGATCTGAGGTCTGTGTGTGAGTGATGGGGTGGCAGCTGGGTCCATACAAGTCACAGACAAGGGAATGGGAGGCCGCTGATGTGGGTGAGGACCCAATTGGCATCTTAATTCCAAGGCCGGATTTATACTTTTTTGCCCCTGACCCTAGGCCAAGTATGTTGTGGCTCCCCATTTATGTGCAGCTGCTTACCCCATATCCAGGGCCGGATTTACCATAAGGAACTGTAGACACGTGCCTACAGGCGCCTGATGTAGGAAAGGCGGCTCACTCCCCTCTCCTAGTGCCTCCCTCCTTCTCAATGCAGAGTCCCGAGCAGAGTGTAAATGAGAGGTTACTCACCCCGATCTCAGGATTCCACTGACCAGATTTCGCTTCAGTTGGGGGCACCTCTAGCTACCTAATGAGGGTATCTCTGGCTATACTAAGGGACACCTGTAGCTACCTATGATGGGCAAGGGAACTAAAGGAGAAGTGACAGCTGGGCCAGCCAGCACACTTGTGGTGCAGTTCGGTTGGGGTTTGTAGGTTCATGGAGGGCGAAGTCTAGGGTGTCCAGACATTTGTGCCTACAGGCTCCTATGATGTAAATCCAGGCCTGCCCCCATCCCATGTAAATACCCTTTTCAATGTGCATTAATATCGATGCACTGTAGCCCATCTCTTTCATAAACAGCTCCCTTGGGCATCATTTTCCCCTTTTCATGAGTAGAGTTGGGCCGAACCTCCGATTTTAGGTTCGCGAACCGGGTTCGCGAACTTTCGCGGAAGGTTCGGTTCGCGTTAAAGTTCGCGAACCGCAACAGACTTCAATGGGGAGGCGAACTTTGGAAAAAAAAAATTATGCTGGCCACAAAAGTGATGGAAAAGATGTTTCAAGGGGTCTAACACCTGAAGGGGGGCATGGCAGAGTGGGATACACGCCAAAAGTCCCCGGGAAAAATCTGGATTTGACGCAAAGCAGCGTTTTAAGGGCAGAAATCACATTGAATGCTAAATGACAGGCCTAAAGTGCTTTAAAACACCTTGCATGTGTATACATCAATCAGGTAGTGTAATTAAGGTACTGCTTCACACTGACACACCAAACTGTTCACTGAACAGAACAGGTATGCAGTGGCGGGTTCACTGAACAGGTATGCAGTGGTGGGTTCACAGACACAGTACAGGTATGCAGTGGTGGGTTCACAGAACAGGTATGCAGCCAGGAACAAGCTAAGCCTAACTAATCTTTACCTATGAGAGACAGTCTGCAGCAGCTCGCCCTACTCTCACTAATGCAGGCACACGAGTGACCGTAATGGCCGCCGCTGCCTGCCTTATATAAGGGGGGTGGGGCTCCAGGGGCTAGTTTAGCCTAATTGGCTACACTGGGCCTGCTGACTGTGATGTAGAGGGTCAAAGTTGACCCTCCATGGTGCATTATGGGGCGAACCGAACTTCCGAAAACGTTCGCCTGCGGGACGCGAACGCGAACCACGGAAGTTCGCATGGAACCGTTCGCAGGCGAACCGTTCGGCCCAACTCTATTCATGAGTTGCTCTGCATTTTCATCCTCCTTTTTCAAATGTAGCAACCCCTTTGTTGTGTTCAGCTGCCCCCTTGAGTTGCAGCCGCCAAAGGCCTGGGCCCTTGTGGCCTTTCCAGAAATCCTGCCTTGCTCGGTTCGCCTGGGCCAAGCAGCGCACCTGCTGCAACTTTGGGAGTCACACAAATAAAATATTTAATGACTTTTTTTTGCCTAGGGTCTATGTTTTTTCCCTATAGACGCCCTGCTTACTTGCCAACCAGAGCATAGATACTGTTTAAAGGAGAACTCTGGTGAGAGGTATATGGAGGCTGCCATATTTATTTCTGTTTAAGCAATGCCAGTTGCCTGGCAGCCCTGCTGATCTGTTTGGCTGCAGTAGTGTTTGAATCACACCAGAAACAAGCATGCAGCTAATCTTGTCATATCTGTCAAAATTGTCAGGAACCCCTGATCTGCTGCATGCTTGTTCAGGGTCTATGGCTGAGAGTATTAGAGGCAGAGGATTAGCAGGACAGCCAGGCAACTGGTATTGCTTAAATGGAAATAAATTTGGCAGCCTCCATATCCCTCTCACTACAGTTCTCCTTTAAAGGATACCTCAGTGTTAAAAAAAATGCCAAAAATGATGCCTACTGTGTGTGGGGAGTAGTGCAGTGGCTTACCACACCTCCCATGCCCCGTCAGCCTCCATTTTCCTGCAAAGCGCCATGTTCCAAAGTCCTGGTGGGCGTCGTCGGTGCATGCGCAGTATGTCCACCTAGAGTGCATAAACACTCCCGTGGGAAGAAGTTTTCGGCACGCTGGACTTGAGGTCAGCGGGGAGCATGGTCACAAGGCTGAGTATGTGCAGCGAATTCTCTGATCAGGACTTCAGAATGGGCCACTTTCCGGGAAAATGAAAATGTACGCAGGGGCAAGAGAGGAGCAGTAAGTTTCTGCACTACTCCCCACACATACAGTAGGCGTCATTTTTGTTTTAGCACTAAGGTATCCTTTAAGTAGAGTTAAGTCTACTTGGTGCGTCATAGCATTTGTTTTTTTTCCCTTACCTGGTCTAACAAATACACACAAACCAAGTGAAAAAAAAAACATATTTGCTGTGTAATTTTTTTTTATAGAATGCAAATACAAATACATCTCCGAAATGTCATCTCGGTGCGTCGGGTGTTGCTCTTGTTCCGGTAATGGTAATAAATCCCCCCGTGTTCGGATAAATATTTACATGTATATCCGCAAGTTGGAGAACGGATTGCGAGTTCAATCAAATCTGATGGAGCCGCTGAGGCTGAATCAAATAGATTGAAATTGCTTGAAAAATGTTTCGTTGGCGCAGCCTGGGGTGGAAATTTGGTTATTTGTCTTAAAAGAGAAAGCATTACTTTGGGGAAAAGAACAAATGCATTATAAATCAGATAAGTGAAGGGAAGGAATTATTTTGGAAAGCAGAGGCTATGATAAGCACAGTTTTCAGATCTCTGTCTGCCGGTGACTTACAGGCAAATAATATTCCCGAATAAAGACGGGTTTCCGCACCTGCAGGGCTTAAAGACAGAAGCGTAGCTATGGGGGGGCAAGGAAGGCATATGTCCCCGGGCGCTGAGAACCCCAGCTATGCCTCTGCTTAAAGAGTACCTAAATTATGAACAACAGTTTGCTTAAAACCTAATAAGTTGCCAAGATATATAAAATCACACATAATAAAGTATTATTTTCTCACCCCCCAGGGTCCGTTTTCCATTTATGGTCTTGAAATCCCCGCCTCCCAGTGTGAAATTGCGCCAGGGTGATTTTTTTTCTTTCTAAAACATAGGTGCAAAGGATGCTGGGGGATTGATGTCATAACTAACATTCAATGAAAAACATCTTAACAGGTCAAGTTACATATGAACATAGGATCCCTTATTTTATAGCAGCTTCAGAATTTGATAGCAGCTTACCTTATTTGATAGCAGCTTCAGACTTACAGGCAAATAATATTCCTGAATAAAGACGGGTTTCCGCACCTGCAGGGCTTAAAGACAGAAGCGTAGCTATGGGGGGGGGGGGGAGGGGGCAAGGAAGGCATATGTCCCCGGGCGCTGAGAACCCCAGCTACGCCTCTGCTTAAAGAGTACCTAAATTATGAACAACAGTTTGCTTAAAACCTAATAAGTTGCCAAGATATATAAAAATCACACATAATAAAGTATTATTTTCTCACACCCCAGGGTCCGTTTTCCATTTATGGTCTTGAAATCCCCGCCTCCCAGTGTGAAATTGCGCCAGGGTGATTTTTTTTCTTTCTAAAACATAGGTGCAAAGGATGCTGGGGGATTGATGTCATAACTAACATTCAATGAAAAACATCTTAACAGGTCAAGTTACATACGAACATAGGATCCCTTATTTGATATCAGCTTCAGAATGGTTTCCTCCATTGAACTTGTGAGTTTTTTGAGAGTATCTGCTTGAATGTATTTGCAGGATATCAAAATAGCCTCCCAGAGCTTTGCTGTTAACCTCTAAAGTCGTCCGGTTTTCAGGTCATTAATCACGGCCACGATCACGACTAAATCCGTGATCACAAGTCGGATTTAGACCACGATCACTAGCGCATTCGGAACTGAATCTGTGATCGAGAGGCGATTACGAATTTGGAATCAGACCTCGTGATCAGGAAAAACAGCTCCTGATCATGGGTTACCCGTGATCATGAGGCCGTGGAGAGCAACAATAGTTCGGAGCCCGCTGCAGCTTTTTTTTTTTTTTTTGCTTGTGAGCTTAGGTTAGGGGTGGTTGATTAGAAGGTTTATGCACTGAGATCCTTTTGGAGAATCCTGCACTTGGATTTTTGCGGGACTCTAGGGGAACCAACAGCTCCAAATATGTGTTTTCTGCTTTGTATTGGCATTTTAGCAGCTGTTCTCTTAATCTGATGTCTTTGTTTGACAGCACTCTACCTCATTTTGCTTTTATCTGCACAAACCCATGCATGTACAAATCTTTTACCTGACAACTCTCTAACAAGAGAGAACAACTCCCTGGCTTGCAAAGGAGAGTGATCTCAACTTTGGTCAGTCTTTGGAAATATATATCAGGGAGAGGTGGCAGAGCTTCCCAAGACAGGCTGCATCTTAATGGATACCAGCACAGGTGTCCAGAGCCTAATTATAGGCAGGGTACACATCTTGCATTCAAAACCGATTCAAAACTGATGCACCAAATTAACATTAATGGGGATGTTAGCTTCCAAAACAGTTTGCATGCAGAGTGTTCTGTACTGCACTCTTCCACTGCGATGAGGCCATCCTTCTGGAAGGTACCCTAACCTCTAACTAATTACCAAACAAGCACACTGTTTTGCTAGCTGCTCCCATTTGATATACGTTATGTTTGCATTCCGTGTTTTTTAGAGGTTAGGGCTCTGGTGCATAGTTGAGAGCTCTAGTGCATAGTTGTAGCATCTGCTTTGAATACAAGGTGTGTGTTGCCTCTAGGGGTCTCTGCACACCTCTGTTGGTAGTTATACAGATGCGGCCTGGTCTTAGGATGCGCTCCCATTTCTCCCCTGTTGTTTGGAAATGTATAACCAGCTGCAGCTTGGAACAGAAAACTAATTTTTAATAACATTATATTACAAAAAGTCTTGTTCAGCACTGATACATACCTGTAGCAATTTTTCAGCGTAAATGGAATTGCACTTTAATTGAGCTGATATACTTAAATAGCTGGATCAGCAAGGAGGCGAGCTGGAGGTTGTTTTCACACCTGCTCACACGGGAAAGAAATCACATTAATTTAATGAATGGAGCACCCAGTAGGGCGGCATGTGGTAATGAATGCGTGGGGTACTGCATTCATACAAAACGTTAGCACAGAGGCCTACTGGTGTCTTCTGACTTCCTTGCCGCAGCTGGAAAAAAAATGGTACGATCCTCTTTAAGATATTATAATTAGCATTCTTTATGTATCTTTTGTTGCAGGCAGATGAATAGCCTGGCTGTGTGTTTGTTGTGTTTCTGTGCGCTGGGATCCCCGGAGAGGTCTGTGTTTGCGCGCCTGTGGCCAGAGTTCTCAATATGAGTCCATATTAATAATTAGCAAATGGAAGTGACGGCTTTTTGGCAAACTTGGGCGACTTCTGGACCCGCTGACATGCCCGCAGCTCCAGTTAACAAAAGCAGTTAGCTTCTAAATTGCTGGAATTTATTTATATTGCAGTTTCTGCTTAGAATGAAATTATGAGGCGCCAGAAATATAAGAGTAACAATTTAGTTCAAAGACAAACTGAAGGGATAACTAACAGAGAACTAAATACAGTAACAATAGTAATAATAATAAGGAGAAGGTGAGATACAAAAGTGACATGATTGATTGATTGATTGATTGATTGATTGATTGATTGATTGATTGATTGATTGATAAGATTGGTGTCCACGATATATATGTTAGCTTCTTTCATAAGTACTGGATATTTTATTACAGCACTGGCAGTTATAGTTCAAAATAACACATTTGTTCATTCCCATCGAAAACTGGCTATGAGATGTTGCTAACCATAACATTCTCATGGAAGACTGACCGTGAAATGCTGCTAGTCACAACACTAGTGTTTATTTTAGTAAACATGTTTTTTTTTTCATTCTCATGGCCAACTCTCCAACACTAGTCAAAATATGAGATGTTGTGCAAAGTTCTCACATAAGCAACAATAGTCAGACGTGTTCTGTGACGCTTCTAAAGCACGTTGTGATCACGCAGTCATGTGTCTTGTCTGCACAGGCGCACTGATACAAGCACATGGTGATCACGCACCCTTATCTGCACAGGTGCATGGATGAAACCTGTTCTACGCCTGCACAGGTATTGAATTCTGTCTATATAAAGGAGGGGAAATAATTTTGATTTGGGACTCTCGAAGGACAAGCAGACATGCCGTCGCCAGGTATTTCCCCTCCGAGGTCGCTGAGGTCCCCCGATCTTCCCTGGGTGATTATTATTATTATTATTTTATATTTATATAGCGCCAACATATTCCGCAGCGCTGATGCTGCAATACTTGGTAAGAAATAATATTGATGCTCACTAATTACTCAAATACAATGTAACTATGATTCTGCAAGCCTAGATAATTATTATAACAGGATTGTAGCTCAATAAATATTACTATTACTATTGAACCTTTCCTCATGTTTTACCCACTATGGTGGTGAGCGAAGTTAGAAGGTTTAAAAACCCTTCCCGTGATGCAAAACAGAAGCAGAAGGATAAGGAGAAGAAGAATAAGGAGAAGAAGATGAAGAAGAGGTGGAGGAGGAGGGGAAGGAGGAGGAGGAGATGAAGAAGAGGAGGGGAGGAGGAGGATAAGAAGAAGGAGGAGGAGGATAAGAAGGAGGAGGAAGAAGAGGAGGAGGAGGTGGAGAAGAAGAAGAGGAGGAGGAGGAGGAGGAGGAGAAGGAGGAGGAGGATAAGAAGAAGGAGGAGGAGGATAAGAAGGAGGAGGAAGAAGAGAAGGAGGAGGTGGAGAAGAGGTGGAGGAGGTGGAGAAGAAGAGGAGGAGGAGGAGGAGGAGAAGGAGGAGAAGGATAAGAAGAAGGAGGAGGAGGATAAGAAGGAGGAGGAAAAAGAGGAGGAGGAGGTGGAGAAGAAGAAGAGGAGGAGAAGGAGAAGGAGAAGAAGAAGAAGGAGAAGGAGAAGGAGAAGAATATATAGAAGAAGAAGAACTCATTACATAAGAACTAACAAAGCCATATTTATATTTTTGTACAGCCCTAGGCCCGCTTTGTTGTTGCTCCTTATCCATGTGTAGCAGCACACTCCACATTCTATGTGCCAATCTGTGCACAGCAGTCCCGTTCTGTTATGCACAGCTTCACAGAAATGCACCCTGTATGTATTAAGAAAGTTTAGCCTGTCTAACTCATCTGAGACTAACCACCACTATAATTTGATCTCTCAGCTGTGTCAGCTGACTGCCACGGCAGAGGAGCGAATTTGTAAACACAGGATGTTAACCTTATGTCTGCTTCCATTAAAAGCAGGAAGTAGACACACTGCAGATTTATTCCAGGATTTGTATCAGCTGTAACAAAGAAATGTTTTTCTTCTAGGATTATTATGCTGTTGCAGATCTTTTAGAGCTTAGAAGTTTTGAGTTCAGGTCCACTTTAAAGTACCACTATCATGAAAATTATACACTTTAAAATTCATGTATACACATACATGTAAGCATGGGTGTAACAACAGCCCCACAATCCCTGCCATAGTGGGAGGGACCCGGTGGCTAAGGGGGGCCCATCCTGGGATGCAGAGTAGCGGCAGCACAGCTTCATACTTTACCTCATCCCAGCTGCAGGACAGGTCCTCTTCACTTTCTTTTCAATGCAGCCAATCATCTTGCAGTTTTTGTCACTTCATGTTATGTAACTGGAGGTGTAGCCCCAGCCTGCAGAATGTTGCCTGGGGGGCCTGGCATGTTAGACTTACTCACCTGCATGTAAGATGAATTTTTTTTCCTATGTTGCTTTCACTTACAATAGGTAGTGAAAATCTGACTAATCCGACAGGCTTTAGACTAGTCTGTTTTTCATGGGGGATTCTTAGAACTTCCATTATTCTTTAAAAAAGCACTCTCTGGGACAGATCTGTAAAAAGATACCAGACAGCCTCCCTACTTGCTCAGTCCAACTGTCAAAATAGCAGCACGCAACTGCCATTCAGTAAGTGATTTTGAAAATTAAACAGGGAACTTTGGCGAAAAGGAGGAGGGATCAATACATTGCAAAGTGAGAAGTTAAAAAATAGAAGATAGATCAAGAAATTATGTATATTCACTGTGTAATTTGTTCATATTGTGTGATCAACAATAAGACTTCTCATCATCATCTTTACTACTGGCAGACATGGAAAAAAAACAGTCAGCACCAACTGCCATTATCTATAACCACACCCCCTAACAATGCTATAGGCTAAAAGGTTGTTATTTTTATACATGCAAATGCACAGAGGGAGAAACTGGTTGCTTGGCAGTTGGATAAAGCTGTTATTTACCACAATGCAACAAGTGTCACAGACAAGAAAACTGTCAGGACCTAGGTCCTGACATCACACTGTGGGAGGGGTTTCTCAACAATATCAGCCATACAGACCTATGATCTATTCGAGAAAAGGTAAGCCAGAAGCCGCATGGTGATTGGCTGGCTGGAGAAGTTAAGAGGACCTGTATCTCCGTCAGGAGTAGGTAATGTATAACTCTCTGCTATGTATCGTACAGGATTGCCCCCCCCGCTCCCGATCAAGCCCCCCCAGCTCCCGGGCCCCCCAGCCACATGGATCAAAGAGGCTATTATTACACCAATGATATATTTCTCTCCTGACAAACATCTCCCTCTTATGTGACCAGGGCGTTTCAGGACATGTAAGAGGGAGGGGTAGGAGAGACGTAAAATATAGTTTACAGTCAGACACTTTAAAAATGACCCCCATTAACTTTTACTGGACGCAGCGGGACACTGGAAGCGCCCAGGTTCACAGATCTGCAGCTAATATTAGTAGAAGTCATTAGGACAGTTTATTTTGTAGAGCCTAATCCCTTAGGTTCCAGTCATTTCGTGACTTCAGGAAGCCTGTCTGCGCCCAGCACACGCTCGCGGAGTCGCAGTCGATATCTTTGGCGCGGCGGGGGTTTAAATGGCACACCGAGGTTTAGCCGGGAACTTTTGCAGAGCAGCCTACAGTGGAGATAACCATATTGTTCCAAAGAAGTCAATTGAAATCAATTGCTCCGGGTGAGTTCACAGATATATCTACTGTCAGCTGCTGCTCCGCACAGCTATTATATGGGAGACTTGCAGCTTCGCTGGAAGGGACAAACATTTCAGTTTAAGTGAAGCAGAGTTGTTATCATCCCCAGACATATATTAACAGCTGAGAAAGTGTGTAAGCTTCCCTCTGTTCATACAACAAATAAATATACAGTGTGTGTGTGTATGTACATATATATATATATATATATATATATATATATATATATATATATATATACAGTATATATATATATATATATATATATATATATATATATATATATACAGCGGTGTGAAAAACTATTTTCCCCCTTCCTGATTTCTTATTCTTTTGCACGTTTGTCACACTTAAATGTTTCTGCTCATCACAAACCGTTAACTATTAGTCAAAGATAACATAATTGAACACAAAATGCAGTTTTAAATGATGGTTTTTATTATTTAGTGAGAAAAAAAAACTCCAAATCTACATGGCCCTGTGTGAAAAAGAAATTGCCCCCCTTGTTAAAAAATAACTTAACTGTGGTTTATCACACGTGAGTTCAATTTCTGTAGTCACCCCCAGGCCTGATTACTGCCACACCTGTTTCAATCAAGAAATCACTTAAATAGGAGCTATCTGACACAGAGAAATAGACCAAAAGCACCGCAAAAGCTAGACATCATGCCAAGATCCAAAGAAATTCAGGAACAAATGAGAACAAAAGTACTGTAATTGAGATCTATCAGTCTGGTAAAGTTATAAAGCCATTTCTAAAGCTTTGGGACTCCAGCGAACCACAGTGAGAGCCATTATCCACAAATGGCAAAAACAAGGAACAGTGATGAACCTTCCCAGGAGTGGCCGGCTGACCAATATTACCCCAAGAGCGCAGAGAAAACTCATCCGAGAGGCCACAAAAGACCCCAGGACAATATCTAAAGAACTGCAGGCCTCACTTACCTCAATTAAGGTCAGTGTTCACGACTCCACCATAAGAAAGAGACTGGGCAAAAACGGCCTGCATGGCAGATATCCAAGGTGCAAACCAGTTTTAAGCAAAAAGAACATCAAGGCTCGTCTCAATTTTGCTAAAAAACATCTCAATGATTGCCAAGACTTTTGGGAAAATACCTTATGGACCGACGAGACAAAAAGTTGAAGTTTTTGGAAGATGTGTGTCCCGTTACATCTGGCGTAGAAGTAACACAGCATTTCAGCAAAAGAACATCATACCAACAGTAAAATATGGTGGTGGTAGTGTGATGGTCTGGGGTTGTTTTGCTGCTTCAGGACCTGGAAGGCTTGCTGTGATAGATGAAACCATGAATTCTACTGTCTACCAAAATATCCTGAAGGAGAATGTCCGGCCATCTGTTTGTCAACTCAAGCTGAAGCGATCTTGGGTGCTGCAGCAGGACAATGACCCAAAACACACCAGCAAATCCACCTCTGAATGGCTGAAGAAAAACAAAATGAAGACTTTGAAGTGGCCTAGTCAAAGTCCTGACCTGAATCCTATTGAGATGTTGTGGCATGACCTTAAAAAGGCGGTTCATGCTATAAAGCCCTCAAATAAAGCTGAATTACAACAATTCTGCAAAGATGAGTGGGCCAAAATTCCTCCAGAGCGCTGTAAAAGACTCGTTGCAAGTTATCGCAAACGCTTGATTGCAATTATTGCTGCTAAGGGTGGCCCAACCAGTTATTAGGTTCAGGGGGCAATTTCTTTTTCACACTGGGCCATGTAGGTTTTGAGTTTTTTTCTCACTAAATAATAAAAACCATCATTTAAAACTGCATTTTGTGTTCATCTTTGACTAATAGTTAACGGTTTTTAAAGAGCAGAAACATTTAAGTGTGACAAACATGCAAAAGAATAAGAAATCAGGAAGGGGGCAAATAGTTTTTCACACCACTGTATATATACATATATATATATATATATATATATATATATATATATATATATATATATATATATATACATATATATATACACACTGTATATACAGATAGTCCCCGGTTAACGGACCGAATCCATTCTTAAGTCGGAACCCTGTGCCATTTCTGTCCCCTGTACCTCCTCTCTGCCCACCGGTGCCCCCAATGTTACCTTGTTTCACCTCTGTTCCCCTGTGCTTTCATTGTCCCCCTCTGTGACACCTCTGCCCCCACTGTGTCACCTCGGTCCCCCCCTCCCCGCCAATGTAGGTGGCCAATTCTCTCCCACCTCATGCGCTGCGACCCCTCCTGCCCCCCAAACCAACCCTGGGCGGAGCCACTGGTACCACCTCTGATCCTTGTTACCCTTTGTATGTCCTTCTGTGTCCCTTCAACCATAATAAGGTTTGCTTTAAAATGTTTAAAATGTGTATGCAGAACTTGGAACTCGCTGTATAGTATAGTGTACCCCAGCAAAATGCCATTTTACTGCGTTTAAAAAAAAAACCCAGAAAACATTTTCTCAAAAACTACAAGGTCTATTTGAAAATATTTTTCTTGACTTGTTCCCATTTTCATGCTGCTCGGCCGTAATGGCAGGTCGTTTGTAAGTCGGGTTTTCATAAGTCGGGGACTACCTGTGTGTCTATATACAGTATACAGCCAGTGTGCACATAAACCCCGGACCCTGTCTAACTAATCTAACTAACTCATATATATACAAAATAATATACACTAGGCATAGGACAAAATGCAGCAGGCAATTAGTTAGTCAGAGAGCTGAGATCAGATACCAGGACGGCAAGTAAAACAATCAATAAGCAATAAAACAGTCAGGCAAAGCCAATATCAAAGTCCAGGGAGTGAAACAATCAGGTATCAGGTAAACAGGCAAACAGGTTACAGGTAGCAGAAATCAGGTACTAGGTAACAGGAATCAGGTACTAGGTATCAGGAAAATGACCAGAACACAGTCTCTAGAGCAATCATCACCAATGAACTAGCAAAGGTATACTGCAGGAGCTGCACTTATATATTGTGCAGGATGGTCATGTGACACATCTTCCAAGGCTGCAGAGACACAGTTCTGCAGAGACCTCTGCTGGTGGGCAGAGGGAACTTTATGAGAATTACAAAATGTTCTGGAAGTGAGAGGGGACAGCTGCTGGTGAACAGAGGAAGTCCATGTAAACAATTCACAAATGTCACCAGCAAAAACAGATCGTGACAGTTGGTTATGCTAGGTTTGGGGAGAGTAGTATTTATCACCAGTGTGTATGTGTGTGTGTGTGTGTGTGTGTGTGTGTGTGTGTGTGTGTGTGTGTGTGTGTGTGTGTGTGTGTGTGTGTGTGTGTGTGTGTGTGTGTGTGTGTGTGTGTGTGTGTGTGTGTGTGTGTGGTAATTTTATAACCAGGGTTGGTTATGCTAGGACTGGGCAGAATAGTATTTAACATTAGAGATGTCGCGAACCTCCGATTTTCAGTTCGCAAACCGGGTTCGCGAACTTCCGCAGAAGGTTCGGTTCGCGGAAAAATTCGCGAACCGCAATAGACTTCAATGGGGAGGCGAACTTTGAAAAATAGAAAAAATTATGCTGGCCACAAAAGTGATGGAAAAGATGTTTCAAGGGGTCTAACACCTGGAGGGGGGCATGGCGGAGTGGGATACATGACAAAAGTCCCGGTGAAAAATCTGGATGTGACGCAAAGCAGCGTTTTAAGGGCAGAAATCACATTGAATGCTAAATTGGAGGCATAAAGTGCTTTACAACATCTTGCATGTGTATACATCAAACAGGGAGTGTAATTAGAGTACTGCTTCACACTGACACACCAAACTCACTGTGTAACGCACCGCAAACAGCTGTTTGTGTAGTGACGGCCATGCTGGACTACTGCGCAACATGGCGTGATTGCTCTTCCTCACTCAGTGATGTCAGGTAATGTGTGACTTCCTTCTCAACTTTTCATGGCATTGTTAAAAAGCTTACGTTTTGTTTTTAATTTACATTTTCTACTTGCTGTGTACTTGTTCAGTACCGCTACAATGAGAATCCTGTGGAGGCGGGCAAGTCTGCCATTGTGACCCCGGGTAATGGCCGGGGAATGAGAGGTTTGAATCCGGTGTGGAGCCTGAGCAACGGCTACCACTACACATCCAAGGAGGGCAGCGGTAGTGTTGGGCGAACAGTGTTCGCCACTGTTCGGGTTCTGCAGAACATCACCATGTTCGGGTGATGTTCGAGTTCGGCCGAACACCTGACGGTGCTCGGCCAAACCGTTCGGCCACATGGCCGAACTAAGAGCGCATGGCCGAACGTTCCCCGAATGTTCGGCTAGCGCTGTGATTGGCCGAACGGGTCACGTGGTTCGGGCCCGAACGCGCTCTGATTGGCCGAACGGTCACATGGTTCGGGTAAATAAATACCCGAACCACGTCATATCTCCGCCATTTGTCTGTGGGTTTAGCTTTGGGTAGGCAGGCAGGGTAGTTCGCTCTCCAGCCACGCTAGCCAGGGTCCACCCCAGTCATTGTGTGTCGCTGCTGGGAACAGTAGTACACCGCTCGCTCAGCCACACTATATATAGCATTGTTTACTGCCACTGTGTACCTCGCTCAGCCACGCTATATATATAGCATTGTGTTTTCTGACACTCTGTGTACACGGCTTAGCCTGACTTATATAGCATTGTGTGTACTGCCACTGTGCACCTCGCTCAGCCACGCTATATATAGCATTGTGTTTTCTGACACTCTGTGTACACGGCTTAGCCTGACTAATATAGCATTGTGTGTACTGCCACTGTGCACCTCGCTCAGCCACGCTATATATAGCATTGTGTTTTCTGACACTCTGTGTACACGGCTTAGCCTGACTACATAGCATTGTGTGTACTGCCACTGTGTACCTCGCTCAGCCACGCTATATATAGCATTGTGTTTACTGCCACTCTGTGTACACGGCTCAGCCAGACTATATAGCATTGTGTGTACTGCCACTCTGTGTACACCGCTCAGCCAGACTATATAGCATTGTGTGTACTGCCACTCTGTGTACACGGCTCAGCCAGACTATATAGCATTGTGTGTACTGCCACTCTGTGTACACCGCTCAGCCAGACTATATAGCATTGCGTACTCTGCCAGTCAGTGTGTATATTGCTGGGATCAGTAATACTCCACTCACCGCCAACCACTATATGAGCTCACCATGAGTTCCTCAGAGACCTCCGCTGTGAGCAGCACTCCCAACAACAGCAACAGCCAACGCCCCACGCAAGCTATAACATCCACTACAGCAGCCAGTGGTCAGCAGCAGCCCTCTCCGGAGGAGAATGTTGTGTCCATCGGTCCGTCGCCAGAACGATTAATGAGGGCTGCCATTGAGGAGATGATGGGGCCTGATGTGGAGGAGGAGGTCGGGCTCAGGCCAGCATCCCAAGTTAATGTTGAGGACGATGAGGGGTCTGTGTCTGGGGATGTTGGAGTGGCAGAGGTGGTGGGTGGGTCAGACTCAGGAGAAGAGTTGTATGATGAGGATGATGATCGGGACCATCTGTATGTGCCTCAGAGTCCGACCCCGGAAAACATGTTGTATCATGTGTTTAGGTACTAAAATCTGCGTTCCCACTTCCCAGTACTGCCTGCAGTGCCCGGGTCCACGGATCCATATAATTTTTGGGGCAGCACTATCAAACTGTGGTACTATGAGTGAGTTGCCATGGTCCTTCTGTGCTGCCTGTCACACTCACCGTCTGTCTGCAGATGGATTGTTCAACACAGCTACGCCACCTGACATGTAGTCCTGGACCTTGACCATCTTCTCTAGGCGATTGGTGTTGGAGGACGTGGAACTGCCCGATTGCTGTTCTGTGGGCTGCTGCATGGGTGTCAGAAAATGTTCCCACTCCAAGGACACTGCCAATACCATTCCCTTTTGGGCACTAGCAGCAGCTTGTGTTCTTTGCTGCCCTCCTGGTCCTCCTGGGTTTGCTGAAGTCAGTCTGTCGGCGTACAACTGGCTAGAGAAGGAGGAGGATGTCAATCTCCTCTCTAAAGTCTCCATCCTCAAGGGCCTGCTGGAATTGTTCCATTTTTGACCTGTCTGACACTTTCTTCAATCAGTTTTTTAACATTGTGTTTGTATAAACTGGGTATAAACCCAGTAATTGGTGTTGTCCAGATTCCAGAATAATGAATAATAATGAATAGTGAATAATGCTCGGGCCGCGTTCAATGCAGTCTAGCATGAATTGAGCCATGTGTGCCAGAGAGTCCTGCCAGACTCCTCTATCTTCATGTTCTTGTAAGCGTTGTGATTGTTGTGATGCACCATATTCGTCACCAGCATCACTTTCTTCCTCTTCTGCTGTCCTTTCCCGCTAAATTGTGGAAGTCCAACGTGCACCGCTCTGTCCCTCGGCAGTGGGGGCATCCAATTCCTGCTCCAACTCCAGCTGTTCCTCGTCCTGTTCTTTGTCATAGCTGGGACCAGCGTTTCCTGAGGCAGGTTGCCTGATGCTGGTATCATCACGCTGATCGTTTTCATCTTCAGAATCCCCCACTTGCATCATGCCAGCGGTTTCCATCTTCAACATTGATTTCTTCAGTAAACACAGCAGTGGTATTGTAATGCTGACTGTAGAGTTGTCACTGCTCAGTCACGCAACGTGGATTGCTCAAAATTTTGGAGGACTTGGCAGAGATCCAACATGGTGGCCCAATCAGATCCACAGAAGCTTGGTAGCTACTAGCTGCTGGAATGCGCCTCGGCACTGCGCAAAAGCGTGCTAGCATGTGCAGCATAGAATTCCAGCGCGTAGGCAGGGACATCACCCAGCGAGCGATGGTGCGCTGGATTGAAGCGCTCCTGCATCTCTTGGTGAGTCCTTCAGAAGCGGTACTGGACTTTTAACAATGTTTTTTTTTTTCCTTCAACAGAAGATCTGCCACGTTGGAGTGAGGAGGACGCCGCCGACCCCGACACCAAGCTGAACCCCGGCGAACTCCAAGCAGAGGATCTTCAGGAACCCTCAAGGCTTTGAGCAAGCTGAGGAGGATCAGCAGTCCCGACGAGACCTCTCCTCATATGCGACTGAGTGCAGTGGAGCTCCCCAGAACAACCTCTCAGTTGTCACTTTGTCACTGGTCACTTTGTCACTTTGTCATTTTGTTACTTTGTCAGTTGTCACTTTGTCACTGGTCACTTTGTCACTTGTCACTTTGTCATTTTGTCACTTGTCACTTTGTCATTTTGTCACTTGTCACTTTGTCATTTTGTCACTTGTCACTTGTCACTTCTCACTTTGTCACTTGTCACTTTGTCATTTTGTCACTTGTCACTTGTCACTTTGTCATTTTGTCACTTTGTCATTTTGTCACTTTGTCACTTTGTCACTAGTCACTTTGTCACTTGGTCACTTGTCCAGATGATCTCGGTACACCTCCTGAGATTCAAATTCCTGCACACATTGCTCTGGGATTTGGGTGTGATGAATGATGCATCTAGCCATCTAACTGGCCACCGGAGGCAATTAAGGCCTTCAAAACATTGAAAGCAGCTTTCTGTTCCGCCCCCATTTTGCGTCATGTTGAGTTGTTGACGTCATGTTCATCCTCGGCCTCGCCTTGCATTTCAGTGCGAGGTGCATTTTCCACAGAAAAAGGTTGTGAATCCGGGCACAACATTTGTGGCTGTTCCATTGACCTTTCACAGGTAGAAGATTGTGGGGGTGGGAATAGCTCCTCCGAATAGCCCATTGTGTCCTGAAAACTACTCATTGCATTGCTTTGCGCACACATTTTTTTGTCCTCATGCAAGGCCTGAGTTGCACCTGAAAGCGTGGCCTTCTCCTCCTGCGCCTCCTCCTGTTCCATCACGTCTGCTGCTGCTGGGTTAGCGTTGACGCCCGGTCCCTGTTTATTGAACCTCTTATCTTTATTACATTTATGACTGCATGGCGGTAAAAAGCATGCTATCCGCACGCTTCTTGTCCTCATGCAAGGCCTGGGTTGTTGTGTCTCAAAAAGCATGGCCTTCTCCTCCTGCGCCTGCTCCTGTTCCATCACGTGTGCTGCTGCTGCTGGGTTACCGTTACCGGTCCCTTTTCCTGGAACCTCTTCTCTGTATTACATTTATGACTGCATGGCGACAAAAAGCATGTTACCTGTGCAAAGAAACATGACATTTTCCACATTTAAAAGACAGTTTTTCCTTTGAAACTTTACAATCAATTTTCTCAAAAACTATAAGCTCTTTTTCAAATATTTTTTTTCCTCTTGTACCCACTCCCAAGGTGCACATACCCTGCTAATTTGGGGTATGTAGCATGTAAGGAAGCTTTACAAAGCACGAAAGTTCGGGTCCCCATTGACTTCCATTATGTTCGAAGTTCAGGTCGAACACCCGAACATCGCGGCCATGTTCGGCCTGTTCGGCCCGAACCCGAACATCTAGATGTTCGCCCAACACTAGGCAGCGGGCAGGCATGCACGCCCGCCCGCCCCGAGGTAGTGACCAAAAATAACAATACAGGAGGAGGACTTTCGAGGCCCTGCTGTGTATTTGAAATAAATGTACTTTAAATCCTTTAAAGAGAACCAGTTATGGCGGGCAAAGATGACACCACATTCCTTTCACGAGAATCATATGGAGGCGGGCAAGTCTGTCATTTGTGACCCCGGGTAATGGCCGGGGAATGAGGGATGGAATCCGGTGTGGAGCCTGAGAAACGGCTACCACCACACATCCAAGGAGGGCAGCAGGTAGGCATGCACGCCCGCCCCGAGGTAGTGACCAAAAATAACAATACAGGAGGCGGACTTTCGAGGCCCTGCTGTGTATTTGAAATGAATGTACTTTAAATCCTTTAACGAGAACCAGTTATGGCGGGCAAAGATGACACCACATTCCTTTCACGAGAATCATATGGAGGCGGGCAAGTCTGTCATTTGTGACCCCGGGTAATGGCCGGGAAATGAGAGATGGAATCTGGTGTGGAGCCTGAGAAACGGCTACCACTACACATCCAAGGAGGGCAGCAGGTAGGCATGCACGCCCGCCCCGAGGTAGTGATCAAAAATAACAATACAGGAGGCGGACTTTCGAGGCCCTGCTGTGTATTTGAAATGAATTAACTTTAAATCCTTTAACGGGAATCCGTTATGGAGGGCAAGTCTGCCATTGTCACCGCGGGGAATGAAGGTTGGATTGCGGCCCGAAGTGGGAGCCTGCTGAGACCCATGCTGTAGCTGCCCTGACCGTGCTTTGCAGACCAGGCATCTGTGGTCAGATGGACCCTTGAGCCAGCGGAAGACAAACCAAGTCGAAAGCATTTGCCAAGAATGTTTTACGGAGGGCAAGTTTTTTTGCCCTTTTTTTAAATTTTTTGAAAATGATAGATGGTTGTATTTTTAAATTGTTTGAAAGTTTAGATGGTTGTATTTTTAAATTGTTTGAAAGTTTAGATGGTTGTATTTTTAAATTGTTTAAAAGTGTATCCATTCTTCCTCCCCCCCAGCCACGAACAATACCATGGGAACGTGGAGCAGCAGAAGCCCCCTGTGACGGCTGCCACGGTTGTTCTCCGCTGCTTGTCTTTTGAGGGGTGCTTCTTTTCCTCAGGTGTTCTTGCCATAGCTGTTTGTGCCTTCTCTCCAGGTGCCTTCGTAAAGCACTTGTCCCTACGTGACAGTTGGCCTTTCCACGGCTCAATTTTTGCTGGCAGAGACAACAGATGGCTTTGCTCCGATCTGAGACACACACGTGAAAAAATTTCCAAACCGCTGAGCCCCCCTGGGCTGATGGCGCTACGGTGGCATCAGCAGCAGCTGACGTTGAAGGGCATGTGTGCTCCCTGGCCATAGCTGGCGATACATGGCACCGGACACTGCCCCCAGCTGTTTCTGAGGACGAGCTCCCTCTGCTTCTATCATGGAGTCGTCTCCTCCTACTCCTCTCTGACTCCTCCTCTGAACTGTCCCCCTGGTCATCTCCTCTACCGGGAACATATGTGCTATCCGTATAATCGTCATCATAATCCTCCTGGCCAGCTGCGCTTTCCTCAGACACCTCCTCAAGTGCACCAACTTCAGGTGGTCCACCATCATCCCCATCCACACACGTTACGTCCATACTATCGCCACCTAACTCAGACGTATGAGGTGGTGTACCTGCGCCTTCTTGTTGTTGTTGCAGTAGTGGCTGTGAATCAGTGATTTCACCACCACCACCAAATAACTCCTGCGAAGTGTCAAATGCAGCGGATGTGGTGCTTGTTGTAGCGCTGGTGGCTGCGGGAGATGAGGTGTTCTGTGTTAAATACTCAATCACCTCCTCACGATTTTGGGAAGTGATGGCACGTGCCTTCTTCTGAGCACTGTATTTTGGGGCAGGTCCGCATGAAATCACAGCAACACCACCTCGCACAGCCACAGACCTGCCGGTGCCTGGTGGCCTTCCTCTGGGTCTGCCTCTACCTCTTCCTCTACCTGGTTTGTCCATTTTGTCCATCTCGGGGGTATGCTAGCTATATGCAGTGAGGTGGGTTCTCACTCAACACAACAGGTAGTTAGATGCAGTGAGCTGGGTTCACTCAACAGTAAAGGTACTTAAGATGCAGTGAGGTGGGTTCTCACTCAACGCAACAGGTAGTTAGATGCAGTGAGGTGGCCAGGTGGGTTCACACTCAACACAACAGGTAGTTAGATGCAGTGAGCTGGGTTCACTCAACAGTAAAGGTACTTAAGATGCAGTGAGGTGGGTTCTCACTCAACACAACAGGTAGTTAGATGCAGTGAGGTGGCCAGGTGGGTTCTCACTCAACACAACAGGTAGTTAGATGCAGTGAGCTGGGTTCACTCAACAGTAAAGGTACTTAAGATGCAGTGAGGTGGGTTCTCACTCAACACAACAGGTAGTTAGATGCAGTGAGGTGGCCAGGTGGGTTCTCACTCAACACAACAGGTAGTTAGATGCAGTAAGCTGGGTTCACTCAACAGAAAAGGTACTTAAGATGCAGTGAGGTGGGTTCTCACTCAACACAACAGGTAGTTAGATGCAGTGAGGTGGCCAGGTGGGTTCACACTCAACACAACAGGTAATTAGATGCAGTGAGCTGGGTTCACTCAACACAAGGCTAGGTATATGCAGTGATGAGGTGGGTTAAGTAAACACAACAGGTACTGGGTAGTTAGATGCAGTGAGCTGGGTTCACTCAACAGTAAAGGTACTTAAGATGCAGTGAGGTGGGTTCTCACTCAACACAACAGGTAGTTAGATGCAGTGAGGTGGCCAGGTGGGTTCACACTCAACACAACAGGTAGTTAGATGCAGTGAGCTGGGTTCACTCAACAGTAAAGGTACTTAAGATGCAGTGAGGTGGGTTCTCACTCAACACAACAGGTAGTTAGATGCAGTGAGGTGGCCAGGTGGGTTCACACTCAACACAACAGGTAGTTAGATGCAGTGAGCTGGGTTCACTCAACACCACGCTAGGTATATGCAGTGATGATGTGGGTTAAGTAAACACAACAGGTACTGGGTAGTTAGATGCAGTGAGCTGGGTTCACTGAACAGTATACAGTAAAGGTACTTAAGATGCAGTGAGGTGGGTTCTCACTCAACACAACAGGTAGTTAGACTTAGATGCAGTGAGCTGGGTTCACTCAACACAACGCTAGGTATATGCAGTGATGAGGTGGGTTAAGTAAACACAACAGGTACTGGGTAGTTAGATGCAGTGAGCTGGGTTCACTCAACAGTAAAGGTACTTAAGATGCAGTGAGGTGGGTTCACTCAACACAAGGCTAGGTATATGCAGTGATGAGGTGGGTTAAGTAAACACAACAGGTACTGGGTAGTTAGATGCAGTGAGCTGGGTTCACTCAACAGTAAAGGTACTTAAGATGCAGTGAGGTGGGTTCTCACTCAACACAACAGGTAGTTAGATGCAGTGAGGTGGCCAGGTGGGTTCACACTCAACACAACAGGTAGTTAGATGCAGTGAGCTGGGTTCACTCAACAGTAAAGGTACTTAAGATGCAGTGAGGTGGGTTCTCACTCAACACAACAGGTAGTTAGATGCAGTGAGGTGGCCAGGTGGGTTCACACTCAACACAACAGGTAGTTAGATGCAGTGAGCTGGGTTCACTCAACACCACGCTAGGTATATGCAGTGATGATGTGGGTTAAGTAAACACAACAGGTACTGGGTAGTTAGATGCAGTGAGCTGGGTTCACTGAACAGTATACAGTAAAGGTACTTAAGATGCAGTGAGGTGGGTTCTCACTCAACACAACAGGTAGTTAGACTTAGATGCAGTGAGCTGGGTTCACTCAACACAACGCTAGGTATATGCAGTGATGAGGTGGGTTAAGTAAACACAACAGGTACTGGGTAGTTAGATGCAGTGAGCTGGGTTCACTCAACACAAAGCTAGGTATATGCAGTGATGAGGTGGGTTAAGTAAACACAACAGGTACTGGGGTATATGCAGTACTGGGTAGTACAATGTGCAGCTCCCTGTCACACACACAGGCAGTCAGTCACTGAATGTGCTGGGCTGCTGGCAGTGGCACACACACTATCAATTAGCAAGGCTGTGCATGCAACAAAAGTGTCAGAAAAAAAATGTACAGGTTCAGCTCTGAAAAGAGCTGTTGCTGGGTGCTTTAAAAGCAATATTAATCAGTCAGGAACAAGCAAAGCAGCCTAGAACCTAACTAATCTGTCCCTAAGAGAAAAAGTCTGCAGCAGCTGTCCCTTTCCTCTCTCTAGCAGGCACACGAGTGACTGTAATGGCCGCCGGAGGCTGCCTTATATAAGGGGGGGTGGGGCTCCAGAGCTTACTGTAGCCTGAATGGCTACAATGTGCCTGCTGACTGTGATGCAGAGGGTCAAAGTTGACCCTCATAGTGCATTATGGGGCGAATCGAACTTCCGGAAAAGTTCGCCTGGCGCAGGCGAACGCGAACCCCCAATGTTCGCCTGGAACCGTTCGCCGGCGAACCGTTCGGTACACCTCTATTTAACATCTGACTGTCTGAATAGTATTTTGTGGTGGGGTGGAGACCGTATTGTTTTATGCATCAGGGACATCAACTAGGCTTTGGAAGTACAAAGCATAAACTATGAGCAAAGCCTACTATTCTCCTGCAAGGAGCCAGACTAACAGCCTAACAAGAAAACTCCAATCAGAGCCAAATGCTCCAGAGGATCATGTTTATGGATGTTTCCTGGCTTGAGTTCCTCTTTAATGTTTTCATCCTACCAGCAAAAAGATCTTCATGTGTATGGCTCATGCCAGACTAATCAATATTTTTGCATGTGAAAGTTACATCGATCAAACGTCTTCACAGCAGATGCAAACAGTTGGCGAAGCTCATTATGGAAATAGAACAGATATCGACCAGTTGGACACAGTCCAGTAATTAAATTAATTTGGTAGAGCTTAATAACATGCAGATGATGCTCGCCCCGCTAATAGAATTCCAGGCAGGAAGCGGCGAGAGTGACGCTCACCTTGTGCGCGCAACCACTGGAATAATTCCGCTTCCTCGGGGCCCCTCGCTCACGTCTGAAAGTCTGCAATTGTCAACACTTTTCCTAAAATGTGTTTTACTTTTCTCTCTCTCTCGCCTTGGTGCCCACCACTCATGAATACAGATTGTTTATGCCCCAAAGGCAGCGGCAACAAATTACTTTAACATCATCTGAAAGGCAAAATACAAGGCTGGCATATTTGATTAAATGGAGAGAGCTTAACTCACGCTTTACCGGCAAAGAAAAACATCATTTTTAACCCCAATTTAAACCTACTAATGATAGGATTTTTTTTAAAAAAATAAAGCTGAATTTCAAAATCACGTATTATATGATTTCGAAAATTTTTAGGTGAACCATCCGGTGGGAATGATACAAGTTATACAAAAATACAACAAGTAATACAAGTATATTACATCTTGACTAGGGATGAGGTAGTAAAATGTTAAGGACACCCGAGGTGAAAATAAACTAATGAAATAAACAATTGTATCTATCCTCCTCCTCCTAAAAATGACTTTTTAAGATATTCCTCAGTTTTATGTTATATTTAAATCTACTTTTTACGTTTTTACTGTTTTATTGTTTTTGCTCAATGACACATTCATTGAAGTATGCCGGAGCTAAAATCTATGAACTAATGACCCTTTTTATCTCTTTCTTGCTTTCAGAAGCCATTTTGTGCTAGGAAAATATGTTTTATAGTTGTCATTTCCTAGGGATGCTCATTCGGATTCCGCGGAAATGCAATTTCCGAAATTCCGATCGGAAATTGCATTTCCGCATCGGAATGCGAAAATCGGTAATGCAAGTGCGGTAGGCGGATTTCCGGCGGAAATCGCGGAAATTTCCGCCGGAAATTGCGGAAATTTCTGCCGACTTTAAAATCGATTTTCTCAAAAACTATAAGGTCTTTTTGAAAACTTTTTTTTTGCATCTTGTTGGGATTTGAAGTCGGCGGATTTTTACTGTAATGTAAAATGCAGAAAATCTGCATCTGCCTATTTTCTGAATTTTCATTACAATAAAAATCCGCCGACTTTAGCAGTTAATACCAAAGCCCCCGTAAGTCCTAGAAACACCAAATTTTCAGGCTTCATTAAACAGAATCTTGTGAATAAGATGCAAAAAAAAAGTTTTCAAAAAGACCTTACAGTTTTTGAGAAAATCGATGTGAAAGTTGGGTGGAATTTCCACGATTTCCGGCGTAAATTCCGCATTGGAATGCAGAAATTGGTAGCGGAAAGCGGAATCGGTAATTGGCAATGGCGGAATGCGGATTTACCACGGAATTGGAATTTCCGACTATCCCTATTTCTTATCAGTGAGGGTCACACTGTAGTCTGACCCAGTCCTGACTCAGACAGGAACTGCCACTTACATACCTGATGTTTAACTCTTTCAGGCAGAGAAAGAAATAAAGGAACACAGCACAGTTATTTGTGTGCTAGGCACTGTACATACACATGTCTATCTCATCATGTCACCTCGGTTATCCTTTAAAGGGTACCTGAGATGGCAATGGAGAGAAAATTTATATATACCTGGAGCTTCTTACAGCCCCCTCCATTCTGATCACTCCCTCACCGTCCTCCGCCGCCTCCTTTATCTTCCGCAATCGGCCCTGGTAAGTCATCCAGTTGGGCCCAGTCAGCACAGGCACATTCCAGCCGTGTGCTCTAAGAGGGTTCTGAGCCTGCACAGTAGTGCTGTGCAGGCACAGCACACTGCCAGTGATAGGAGCGCGATGGGGCCATGCATGCGCAGTTGGCCCCAGACCGGCCTAATTATCAGAGACCATTGGCAGGAGGAGGGCGAGGAAGCCGATCAGCGTGAAGGGGGCTGGAGGAAGCCCCAGATATGTATACATTTTCTCTCCATTTCAATCTCGGGTTTCTTTTAAAGAGACACTGAAGCCACTTAAAAACAGCTTTTTACCTTTTATTTATGTTAGACATGTTTGCCCCTGTTAAAACACGGCTTCCCCGCGGCAGAACGAGGATTTTTTTTACCCCCCAAATCCCCTGTGCAAAATCCATGACTTTCTTGGTCGTGGATTTTCTGCCCAGGAAGGCAGAGCTTTCAGCTGTAGCTCTGCCTCCATGTGCGTCAATCAGCGCTGATCGCCGCCTCTCTCAGTGAAGGAAGACTGAGAGGGGCGGGGAGAGGTGGCGATTCGCGCTGATGGACGTGAGTAGAGGCAGAGCAACAGAGAGGGGTGGGGAGAGGTGGCGATTCGCGCTGATGGACGTGAGTAGAGGCAGAGCAACAGAGAGGGGTGGGGAGAGGTGGCGATCCGTGCTGATGGACGTGAGTAGAGGCAGAGCAACAGCCCAAAGCTCTGCTTCTCACGGAAGCGCTCCCCGCAGTGTGCCCCAGGGAATTTGGGGGGGGGGGGGTAAAAAACCCTCATTCTGCCGCGGGATAGCGGTGTTTTAAAAGGGGCAAACATGCCTAACATAAATAAAAGGTAAAAAGCCGTTTTTTAACCGGTTCAGCACCGCTGTGCCGAAAATCTCATGCAGTCGAGCAACGTTTACCTACCATTCATTCGCCTATAACTTTATTGCTACTTATCACAATGAATTGATCTATATCTTGTTTTTTCCGCCACTAATTAGGCTTTCTTTGGGTAGTACATTTTGCTAAGAATTATTTTTTTCTAAATCCATTTTAACAGGAAGATTAAGAAAGAAATGAAAAAAAAATCATTATTTCTCAGTTTTTGGCCATTATAGTTTGAAATTAATATACGCTACCGTAATTAAAACCCATGTATTTTATTTGCCCATCTGTCCCGGTTATTACACCATTTTAAACGATGTCCCTATCACAATTTATGGTGCCGATATTTCATTTAGAAATAAAGGTGCATTTTTTCAATTTGCGTCCATCACTATTTATAAGCTTATAATTTTAAATAATATAATAACATACTCTCTTGACATGCATATTTAAAAAGTTTAGACCCTTGGGTAACTATTTATGTTGTTTTTTTTATTTTTATTGTATTTTTTTTTATTTATTTTTTTTAATAAAAAATGTATGTGGGTAATTTTTGGTGTGGGAGGGAAACTGGCTATTTTAAATGTAAAATAGTATAATTGTTTATTTTAAAATGTATGTTGGTGCAGTTTACTATTTGGCCACAAGATGGCTACAGTGAAAAAAGTCCTGGATGCGAACGATCTCGCATCCAGGAACTTAAATGCAGGGGAGATGTTTCCTGGGGGCAGAAATACCACGCTCTCTGGATAGAAAGCGTCAGTATTTCTGCGGGGAAGTTAGATCAGTGAATGGGAATTATATTCCCATTCACTGATCGGGGGGCTAGCGGCGGGCGGCGGGTGCGCGCGTGGGCGCACGCCCGATCGCGCGCACCACGCAGGGAAAGCAGCAGTGCCTTTCTGGACGAGAAAGCTCGTCCAGAAAGGCCGAACTGGTTAAATTGGCTTCAGAGTCTCTTTAAGCTTGGTCTTGCAGTGTGTCAGATCCAATCTCTCTTAAGGTGGCCACACATCATACAATTTTTAAATATCTTTTTCAAAAATATGACCAATGTACCACACACGTATGTTCAATTTTTCCCCAATTATGATAAAAATGATTGGAAACTCTGACAAAATTGCTAGGGTATGTATATTAATAAACTGACAATCTAACACACACCATACAATCTTTAGAAAGATTGAAGAAAAATATCTGACATTCCGGATCGATTAAAATCGAAGAAAACGGGAAATCCAATTGGATTTTTCAGTCGAATGAAAAAAAAAGCTTTCGTTTTTTTCGGGAGATACGTTTTTAGCGAATTAGCATAAAATCGGATCGTTTTATTGTGT
Organism: Hyperolius riggenbachi; assembly: GCF_040937935.1. Classification (NCBI taxonomy): domain Eukaryota; kingdom Metazoa; phylum Chordata; class Amphibia; order Anura; family Hyperoliidae; genus Hyperolius; species Hyperolius riggenbachi. Next base: position 21,056,243 of record NC_090655.1, on the reverse strand, counting down.
CGTGTGTCGCCACCTTTAAGATGGCTACACACGATGCAGTAAAAATATTTGATTTTCTCGGTTTTCAATAAAAATGATTGGTTGTTCAAAAAAAATTATAATTTTTTTTTAATTTGATCAAGAAATCTGATGATGATGAATATTTCAGATACATTTTTCAGTAAATTGAACAGTAAAAAGGTAGATTGTCGATTTCTTGATTTATAGACCTAAGCCGTTTTTACAGAGTTTTCACATTTTTTTTTCATAATTGGGGAAAAATGTAACTTAGGTGTGTGATACAATAGTCATATTTATTAATTATTACAATCAATCTACAAAAATTGATTTGCAATTCTTAAATTAAAAAAAAATCGTATTGTGTGTGGCCAACTTAAAGAGAAACCGTAACCAAGAATTGAACTTCATCCGAATCAGTAGCTGATACCCCCGTTCTCATGAGAAATCTATTCCTTTTCACAAACGGACCATCAGGGGGCTCGGTATGGCTGATATTGTGGTAAGACCCCTCCCACAGTGTGATGTCAGAACCATGGTTCTAACATCGCACTGTGGGAGCCTTGTTGCATTGTGGGAAACAACAGCTGTTTACAGCTGTTTCCAACTGCCAGAAAAGCAAGAAGCATCTCCTTCCACTGATATCATCTGCCAGCCCAGCAGTAAAAATGTCACCATGGGATAAATGTCAGAATGTAAATCAGGGAGAGGAAAGACTTTGCAATGGGCAAACAATGACTAAATCATTTATACCTATTTATTGTAAAAATGAAGACAATTTTATTACATTATTTTCAATGGAGCTCCTCTAAGTGAGATTCTTGAAATATTGGCAAATAATTTTGCCATGAAGTTACATTAGGCAAGAACAAGAAATTTCTGTAAAAAAATGACTGTAAATAGAAGTAAAAATGTTAGTACAAGCTTTAGTAGCCTTTAATAGCAATCAAGAGATTGCCAGCTGATTTTAGACTTAAAGTGAACCTGAGGTGAAAATAAACTGATGAGATATACAATTGTATTTGTCCCCTTACTCCCAAAAATGATTTTTTTTAGATATCTCATGTTTTTATTTTATATTTAAACATTTACAAAGTAGATTGAATGTTTTATTGCCTCTACTCAATGGCAGCCCATGAAGTGCCCTCAAAAGTTGTGTTCTGCCAGGAAAACATTTATGGCTGTAATCTGCATTATCAGTGAGGTTTACTAAGGTACCACAAGGGAGAAGCTGTCACTTGCATGCCTGAAAACGAACTCTTTCATGCAGCAAAATAAAAACAGATAAAAAGCCTGGTAATTAATATGCTTTGCACTGCACACACACATGTTTATCTCACAACTCGCCTGGGTACAATTTCGTTTCATGAAGTCAGTGGTGTAGACTTATGCGGTTAATAGCAACGCTTCCACACATCGGTATTTCTGTTGTACAAGTATTCCCAGTAAAAGAAGTGACTCTGGAATCGCTGTATGGCTGCAATTGGGATCCTTGGCAAATATTCTATTAAGGAGGTTGGGGCGTGTGTATGAAAACGGGGTGCAAGGAAAAATATCCATTTTGTTAATAAAAACATTGATATCGACCAATATTCTTAGTAGTGTAGATGATGAATATTATCGTAAAAATATTGCTGATTGAAAATTGTTAATAACATTAAAAGTAGAAAATCTAACCAATATTTTACTACAGCTGAACCTAACCCTACTCTCACACAGAATCCTCCACTACCAATGCCTAACCCTAACCCCTCCTGGTGGTGCATAACCCTAAGACCCCCCTGGTAGTGCCTAACCTTAAGACCCCCTTCAGCGGTGCCTAAACCTAAGTCCCCCCTGGTGATGCCTAACTCTAAGCCTAACCCTAAAAATCAGGGGGGTGACGCCTAACCCTAAGACACCCCTCAGTGGTGCCTAACCCTAAGTCCCCCCTGGTGGTGCCTAACCCTAAGTCCCCCCTGGGGATGCCAAACCCTAAGACCCCTCACTGGTGGTGCCAAACCCTGAGTCCATCTGGGTGGCCCTAACCCCCCACCCCCTCCCCCCCGCAAACACCCTTCCTGGCACCTCACCCTAACCATCCATACCTGCACAAACACCTTTACAAATTTGTACATACAATTTATAAAATATTTGATGATGTAAAATTTGTACATACAAACAAAATAAAATTACAAAAACTATAACGTTGCAGGCTTCAAAATGATAACATATATCAAAAACTTGAATGTTCTAATGCTGAAAACAATATTTTTATTGGGCCCCCAAATTTCTGCTTTGGGCGCCGTATTAACGATATTTGCATTAGCACCAAACGGGAGCATCCAAATTGTCCATTAGCCGCAGACGCCCACATTTCCTGCTATCATTGGAACTCCAGTGTGAGTTTTACATGGAGCCCCAAGAACTATTTTGATATGGAGCCTCAAAACTTACCAGTGACAGTTTTAGTGTCAGGGAGGTGTAATCCGAGTAAAGGTGGTCACACACCATACAATTTTTTTAATTATCTGTTCAATGTTCTGAATGTCTGTTTGTAACATTTCAAAAATATGACCTATGTACCACACACATATGTTCAAGTTTTATAAGTTATGATAAAAATTATTGGAAACTCCGAGAAAATTGCTAGGGTGTGTATATTAATAAATTGACAATCTACTACACACCAGTCAATTTTCATAAAATGACCAGAAAAATACACCACTCCCGATCAACTTTTATCGAATAAAAACGGGAAATCCGATCGGATTTCTTGCTGGAATAAAAAAAAAAAAAAAAGCCTTTGATTTTTCAGGCGCTGGTGTACAGTGTACAGTGTGAACAGGATCCTGCATCTTCCGTCTCACACATTTATTTGTTTAAAGCGGAATGAAACCCAGCATTTCTGCTTTGCTCTAATAGATTATTTACAGCATATTATATACAACCAGCATTTTTTTTTAGAACAGCATTCAAAAGGTTACACACAGGCTTAGAAGCTCTGTGGCAGCAAAGCTGGACGCATCGGAACTGTAGATAATGTTATCTTGTATTTAATTGTATAAAGTGAGGAATGTAAACAATCACTTCTCTTGCACTGCAGGAAAACAGTCAGACAATCAAAGAATTTCTGCTTACTTTAGAAGATGAATAAAGCAGTTATAAATAAAATGCAAAGTCAGCTCTCAGAGCAAAAAAGCATACTTTGGAAACGTATAATTTCTAAATGAATAATAATAATACTTATGCACAAAAGCACATATGATAACCGTATGGCATATAAAAAGTAGGAAAACATGTTTTTATTTAATATTATGTCGGGGTTCTATACCACTTTAAGTGTACCTACAGACTAAAAATCTACCCAGCAGCACTGAAAAGGCTGGGTGTTTCTTTAACAGTTTCATTGCATCACAACTTTGTCTTTCTTACCCAAGCCGCATTTTTAGCTGCACAGAAGCTAAGCTCCGCCTCATCAAAAAATCTACCCAGGCATTTTTCCCCTGATGCTGTGCAAAGCATGATGGGATTTCGGATGTTGTTGTTCTCCTTCTGCTGTTTTGGCGCAAATTTATTTTTTTAAATTGTGAATTTGAGATTTGAAGCCTAGCATGCACAGCTGGGAGGGGTGATCAGGACACAGGACAGTTGGACCTGTGTCTTATGCTCCCTGTCACTTCCTTTCAACCAAAAAGATGGCAGCCCCCATGAAAAAGATGGCTGCCCCATGACATCACAAACATTTGCCTGTTCTTTTAAAACAGGGAGGGTAAGAGATTATATTACCTATCTATTTTAATTAACGTAACTAATGTAATTTAATGACAGTATGTTTGTTTAGGCTGAAGTTCCCCTTTCAGCTTCCAGAGCAGGATAGACACATAGACGTTTCTCAAGGACGTTCCGATAGCAGAGGGGTCCCGCCTTCCGCATGCTGCATGTGCTGCTTGCAAAATGCAAAGACTGTAAAATGAGCTTCTGCCCTTAATTAGAGATTCTGCCTTAAATTGAAGCAGACAATAGCTGTTAATATCAGCTCCTCTCAGATACGGGGCCGTCTCGCTGTCTCGCTATGACACCAGGAGTGAGTAGCGTGCAATCACCGCACAGCCGTCATGTTCCTCCTCAGGGTAGAATACGATTTATTAATCTATCTCTGACAATCCCAGGTACAGAATTATTCCGCTACTCCCACCTTCCCTCTGCCTGCCACATCTCTCTGCAGCATTCTGGTCTGGATGTACAGCATTGTCATATCTATAGACTCACACTAACGTGTCTGACCTGTCAGGGAGGCCACTGAAGCCATAGCTAATGTATCTGACCTGTCAGGGAAGCCACTGAAGCCACAGCTAATGTATCTGACCTGTCAGGGAAGCCACTGAAGCCACAGCTAATGTATCTGACCTGTCAGGGGTGCCACTGAGGCCACAGCTAATGTATCTGATCTGTCAGGGAGGCCACTAAAGCCACAGCTAATGTATCTGATCTGTCAGGGAGGCCACTGAAGCCACAGCTAATGTATCTGACCTGTCAGGGAAGCCACTGAAGCCACAGCTAATGTATCTGACCTGTCAGGGAGGCCACTGAAGCCACAGCTAATGTATCTGATCTGTCAGGGAGGCCACTAAAGCCACAGCTAATGTATCTGATCTGTCAGGGAGGCCACTGAAGCCACAGCTAATGTATCTGATCTGTCAGGGAGGCCACTGAAGCCACAGCTAACGTATCTGACCTGTCAGGGAGGCCACTGAAGCCACAGCTAATGTATCTGACCTTTCAGGGGTGCCACTGAAGCCACAGCTAATGTATCTGACCTGTCAGGGAAGCCACTGAAGCCACAGCTAATGTATCTGACCTGTCAGGGAAGCCACTGAAGCCACAGCTAATGTATCTGACCTGTCAGGGGTGCCACTGAGGCCACAGCTAATGTATCTGATCTGTCAGGGAGGCCACTAAAGCCACAGCTAATGTATCTGATCTGTCAGGGAAGCCACTGAAGCCACAGCTAATGTATCTGACCTGTCAGGGGTGCCACTGAAGCCACAGCTAATGTATCTGACCTGTCAGGGAGGCCACTGAAGCCACAGCTAATGTATCTGATCTGTCAGGGAGGCCACTGAAGCCACAGCTAATGTATCTGATCTGTCAGGGAGGCCACTGAAGCCACAGCTAATGTATCTGACCTGTCAGGGAGGCCACTGAAGCCATAGCTAATGTATCTGACCTGTCAGGGAGGCCACTGAAGCCACAGCTAATGTATCTGACCTGTCAGGGAAGCCACTGAAGCCACAGCTAATGTATCTGACCTGTCAGGGAGGCCACTGAAGCCACAGCTAATGTATCTGACCTGTCAGGGAGGCCACTGAGGCCATAGCTAATGTATCTGACCTGTCAGGGGTGCCACTGAGGTCACAGCTAATGTATCTGACCTGTCAGGGAGGCCACTGAAGCCAAAGCTAACGTATCTGACCTGTCAGGGAGGCCACTGAAGCCACAGCTAATGTATCTGACCTGTCAGGGAGGCCACTGAGGCCATAGCTAATGTATCTGACCTGTCAGGGGTGCCACTGAGGTCACAGCTAATGTATTTGACCTGTCAGGGAGGCCACTGAAGCCAAAGCTAACTTATCTGACCTGTCAGGGAGGCCACTGAAGCCAAAGCTAACATATCTGACCTGTCAGGGAGGCCACTGAAGCCACAGCTAACATATCTGACCTGTCAGGGAAGCCACTGAAGCCACAGCTAATGTATCTGACCTGTCAGGGAGGCCACTGAAGCCAAAGCTAATGTATCTGACCTGTCAGGGGTGCCACTGAAGCCACAGCTAATGTATCTGACCTGTCAGGGAGGCCACTGAAGCCAAAGCTAACGTATCTGACCTGTCAGGGGTGCCACTGAAGCCAAAGCTAACGTATCTGACCTGTCAGGGGTGCCACGGAAGCCACAGCTAATGTATCTGACCTGTCAGGGAGGCCACTGAAGCTACAGCTAATGTATCTGACCTGTCAGGGAGGCCACTGAAGCCACAGCTAATGTATCTGACCTGTCAGGGGTGCCACTGAAGCCACAGCTAATGTATCTGACCTGTCAGGGAGGCCACTGAAGCCATACCTAATGTATCTGACCTGTCAGGGAGGCCACTTAAGCCACAGCTAATGTATCTGACCTGTCAGGGGTGCCACGGAAGCCATAGCTAACGTATCTGACCTGTCAGGGAGGCCACTGAAGCCACAGCTAATGTATTTGACCTTTCAGGGGTGTCACTGAAGCCACAGCTAATGTATCTGACCTTTCAGGGGTGCCACTGAAGCCATAGCTAATGTACCTGACCTGTCAGGGAGGCCACTGAAGCCATAGCTAACATGGACCCGTATTAAAAGGGCGTCAGGAAATTTGGTTGCCCAGAAAAGTCAATAGTAGAATATCGGTAAATTTACAGATATTCTACTATTTAAGTGTAAAGAAGGATCATAAAATATCGGTATTAAATACCAATTTTTTACTTTAATTAAAGCAGCCCTACTCTTACACAGAACCCTCCCCCCCACATCTAACCCTAACCATCCCCTAACACAAACATCCTACTTGATGCCTAACCCTAACCCCCCCCCCCCCCCCACCACCACCACACACAAACACCCTTCCTGATGCCTAACCCTAACCCCCCCCACCACACACAAACACCCTTACTGATGCCTAGCCCTAACAGTCCCCCCCACACAAACACCCTTCCTGATGCCTAGCCCTAACAGTCCCCCCCACACAAACACCCTTCCTGATGCCTAACCCTAACACCCCCCACCACCACCACCACCACACACAAACACCCTTCCTGACGCATAGCCCTAACAGTCCTCCCGACATAAACACCCTTCCTGACGACTAACCCTAAGAGTCCCTCCCCCACACACAAACAACCTACCTGATGCCTAACCCTAATGCCCCTCCTCACACAAACACACTTCCTGACGCCTAACCCTAATAATCCCCACACACAAACACCCTACTTGATGCCTAACCCTAACTAGAGATGTCGCGAACTGTTCGCCGGCGAACGGTTCCAGGCGAACTTCGGGGGTTCGCGTTCGCCTACCAAACGCGAACTTTTCCGGAAGTTCGATTCGCCCCATAAAGCTCTATTGAGCAAAACTTTGACTCTTTATATTACAGCCAGCAGACACATTATTGCCATTCACACTGCTCTCAATGCTGGAGGCCCACCCCCCCTCCCTCCTCCTTCCTCCAAGCTAGGTCCTTTATACCATTTGACTCAGTTGTCTGCCTACACTAATTAGTTAAGGGACAGCTGCTACACACTCTGCTAGGGTGATTTTAATTAGCCTGTTTGTGGGTACCTCCCTCCTCCCCTTCTACCTCCTACCGGAGGGAGGAGGGTCTCATCTGCCAGGGAATTCCAGTATTTCAAAAACCAGCTGATATACCATGATAGGGATTTGAACCCAGGCCTCAGTGTATGGTAGGCAACTAACATATCCATTGTACCATTAACACTACTAGCTGAAAGTAGCTGAAAGTAGCTGAAAGTAGCTGAAAGTAGCCTAGCTAGTACCATTTATGCTTAATGCAAGAGAAAAATTAGACAAGACAAATAACATTTATATCACACTTTTCTCCTGGCAGACTCAAAGCACCAGAGCTGCAGCCACTAGGGCACACTCTATAGGCAGTAGCACAGATATGTAGCCAGACATGGCCTTGTATTTTGTGTTCAACAGTTGTCAAGAGAAAAATTAGACAAGATAGCAGTGTTAGGAAGACTTGCCTAAGGTTTCCTACTGAATAGGTGCTGGCTTACTGAACAGACAGAGACGAGATTTGAACTCTGGTCTCCTGTGTCAGAGGCAGAGCCATTCACCATTAGTAGTAGGAGACCTTAGGCAAGTCTTCCTAACACTGCTATCTTGTCTAATTTTTCTCTTGACAACTGTTGAACACAAAATACAAGGCCATGTCTGGCTACATATCTGTGCTACTGTCTATAGAGTGTGCCCTAGTGGCTGCAGCTCTGGTGCTTTGAGTCTGCCAGGAGAAAAGTGTGATATAAATGTTATTTGTCTTGTCTAATTTTTCTCTTGCATTAAGCATAAATGGTACCTGCTAGGCTACTTTCAGCTACTTTCAGCTACTTTCAGCTAGTAGTGTAGGTGGTACAATGGACATGTTAGTTGCCTACCATACACTGAGGCCTGGGTTCAAATCCCTATCATGGTATATAAGCTGGTTTTTGAAATACTGGAATTCCCTGGCAGATGAGACCCTCCTCCCTCCGGTAGGAGGGAGGAGGGGATAGGTAGAAGGGTAGAAGGGAGGAGGCCAATTAAAATCTCCCTAGCAGAGTGTGTAGCAGCTGTCCCATAACTAATTAGTGTAGGCAGATAACTGAGTCAAATGGTATAAAGGACCTAGCTTGGAGGAGGGTGGGTCCTTCAGCAGTGATGTGTATTTCACTCAATCAGGTGTGCCTCCAGGTATTAGAGCTCTTGAAACACGTTTTATATCATTATTCTAGCTGGTAGAATTTTTTCAAATTTTCAAAGTTCGCCTCCCCATTGAAGTCTATTGCGGTTCGCGAACTTTTTCGCGAACCGAACCTTTCGCGGAAGTTCGCGAACAGGGTTCGCGAACCAAAAATCGGAGGTTCGCGACATCTCTAACCCTAACACCCCCCCCTCACCACCACCACACACAAACACCCTTTCTAATGCCTAGCCCTAATAGTGCCCCCCACACAAACACCCTTCCTGACGCCTAACCCTAACACCCCCCCACGACCACAGACAAACACCCTTCCTGACGCCTAACCCTAACAGTCCCCCCCCCACACACAAAGACCCTTCCTGACGACTAACCCTAACAGTTCCTGCACAAACATCCTACCTGATGCCTAACCCTAATGCCCCTCCTCACACAAACACCCTTCCTGATGTCTAACCCTAATAATCCCCACACACACAAACATCCTTCCCGATGCCTAACCCTAATAGTCCCCCCACACAAACACCCTACTTGATGCCTAACCCTAATGCCCCCCTCAAACAAACACCCTTCCTGATGCTTAACCCTAACAGTCACCCCCCCCCCTACAAACACCCTACTTGATACCTAATCCTAATGCCCTCCTCACACAAACACCCTTCCTAATGTCTAACCCTAATTCCCACTCACACAAACACCCTTCTTGACGCCTAACCCTAATAGTCCCCCCACACACATACACCCTACTTGATGCCTAACCCTAATGCCCCCTCAAACAAACACCCTTCCTGATGCTTAACCCTAACAGTCACCCCCCCCCTCCACAAACACCCTACTTGATACCTAACCCTAATGCGCTCCTCACACAAACACCCTTCCTAATGTCTAACCCTAATTCCCACTCACACAAACACCCTTCTTGACGCCTAACCCTAATAGTCCCCCCTCCAACACAAACACCTTACTTGATACCTAACCCTAATGCCCCCCCCCCTCACACAAACACCCTTCCTGATGGCTAACCATAAACAATTGCATCCCCTCCTCCCTCTCTGCCACCAACCTTGCAGGAAATAAAAAAGAAAAAAGCAAGTTCTCGGGCACCTATAGAAATATCGGCATTGAGCCGTAGCTTGGGTGCCTAATAAATGTACCAGCACCTGCTATTGATCAACAAGCGCCCAAATTACGGTTTAATGCCGATATTTCTATAGGCATTTATGTCAGCGCCCACACTTCTGGCGTTAGCAGGGCGCCCAAATCGCCTGCTTCGAAGACCAAAACCGAGGATGGGGGGCTCCAAGTGAGGAGCAAAGGTGACAGTTGGGTGGTACCTGTAAATTAGTGGAGAAACGTGTGGGCTTAGGACTTATGGAAAGTACTCGCAAACATAACAGTGAGATAAACTCGAACACAAAGGCAGCAGCTAATTAAGGCGACAGCAAAATGTGATGAGAATATAAATAGACTGAACCAGACCATCGCCGAGATCAATTAAATACAGTCTATTTAACTGTACCCGCTTAATGCGCTAACGCTGTAAAGTTTTATTGACTTGGTTGTTTAAGAAATAATTGAACACAGCTGGCTGTATTTCAGGCCTCTGGGTGATGCAGATTGTTTTAACTTAATGATTAAGAGTCTTGATGACCTAACCTACATAAAAACAACGTCCCGACATCAAGAGGCAAATCGGTCAATGCTGACCCTACGGGCCCCGCCGGTACGAGCCTCCACCAGGCGCGATCGAGTAACGAGAAGCCATCCGGACCTCTGTGATTTAAAATGTGTTTTTTTATTAAGCATCCTTTATGTTTGCCGCACATCCAATAGCGGCGTTTACTTGCAGCAGTTATCGGTTAATTCTTGCAGATTTGAAGATGCATTTTTGCTCATTAGTCATCAGAAGTAGATCAGATCCATACATAGCCGCGGGCATGAAGCGATTACACGCCTGTGTATCTGTCTCGCATATAGATGTGGTCAGCCATGTTTGAGGAAAAGTGCTGGAGCTCATATGTTACAGCCACCACACGGTAATTGGAGACATATTATCTGAGCAGACTGTAGCAATAAAGGTTTATCAGGTCCGGTTCTATACTTTTTGGTGCCTGAGGAAAACTTGTGAGCACCTGACTATTTACTCTGCTTCATTTAATGTTCTCACATGACATGCTGCAGCAATAGCTCACTGGCTGGCTGTGAGTCTGTAGCAAACAAACTGCTCACACACTCAGTTACTCCATTCCTCCTCAGCAGTGTCACCTCCTCCCTTCTGCTGTGCAAGGCAAGTGAAATACTGCTGCTCTCTTCCCCCCTCCCCCCTCACTCACTGCCAGACTCGTCACACAGCACAACAAGCTGCTTTTCCCCAATAATAGCCTCTTCACCTCGCTCTCCTCTCCCTTCTCCTCCTACTCGGACTGCATGTGGTTAGTGTAAACACAGTACAAACATGCTGCCCCTGTAATCTCTGCATCTGATGCAAATGTTTCACCTTGCCTGAAGAGAGAACTGGCCCTGAGGTTCATACACAGGTACAAAGAAGGTTGCCCGGTGGGGATAGGTACCTAATCCCTCGGGAGATATGGCAGGTCCAACCCTGTAAAGATGCGTCACTAGCCTGCTATGGCAGGTGGGGGTAGGGGGGGGTCAGAGGGCCAATGGAGGGCGGGTGAGCGGGTAGGACAATGTTCTCGGCTGGTGACCAGCTGAATCAGTCTGCCTGGCTAATCACTGGGCAACGCTGTACACACCCTGGATTTTTTTTCAGCAGACGCAATTCTTCCATGAAGCAATGTGAATCACGTTCTTCAGGGTGGCAACAATTGGAGGGCGACGACTCCCTAAATGTCGCCTCCTTGCACTCCCTGTCTCCCCCTCCTTAGATGTGTGATCCCTCTTCACTCACCTGCTCTCAGCTTTCCAAGTATTCTACTGGCCACAACTTGGGGGGGGAGCAGGATTTGGATACTAGGAAGTGGTCCCATGAATCCAAGTTATGTCCCCATAATGTAATGCTTTTGAAAAGCCCAGATCACACCTCCTATACATTGACCAGCTGATGGAGCAGAGCAGGGGCGTAACTAGAAATCACGGGGGCCCCTGCAAAACTATGGATGGTCCCCCCTCCCGCCTTCTCTCCGTGCCCAGACCTTTCAAGCATCACTACAGGACACAGCACTTGGAGAGGGGTAGAAAGGCTACACAAGAGCCTGCAGGACACTGAATAGGGACTGTCTACAAATATGTGTCTGCAAAACTTTGTATGACTCCTTATCAGTGGCTGAGCAGACGCAGTCATTAGGACAACTGTGCAAAGAGCAGAACATTTTTTCTCTCCTTAGTTGTCAGTCTCACAGAACAGGGGGCCTCGTAGCTTCTGGCCCCCCCTGCGGCTGCATCCCTTGCAGGGTCCTTTGTTATGCCCCTGGAGCAGAGTATGACGGCTGCAGCGATATTGATAGAGACGGGTTTCTCATATGCTCTGTAAATCCTTTGGGGGACTCTCAGAAGCCGCAGACCTGATGCCCATAGGTAATGAATGTTCTTTAAAAAAAATCCATACATTCTAATCCTTGCTGAGATAAAAGCTATAGAAGGTCATGGCATCTTGCATGAATACGTTAAACAATGACAATGTGTACATTTTGAAGCAAGGCTTGTAGAGAAGACAAAAAAAACAAAACAAAAGGAGACCGGGAGCCCAATCTGGTGTATTATTTATCGCTGGTTTATGAGGTAAGTATATTCAAAAAGACAAAGTCCTACTCACAAGACTGGGTTGCAGCAGGAGGCAACCACTCTACTACAGCATGTAGGGAAGTACTGTCCCCACTCGGCCTTGTGTATGTTGGATGAAGGTCGCAACTCCTTAAAGGACCACCTGAGGTGGTAAGATCCCCTAGTAGGGGGTGGAAGATAGATAACGTAGTGGTAGGAGGTGCCCAGGTAGCCTCGATAAGTAAAAAGTCACTGTATAAATAGCTCTATGGTATAAATACAAAAATAAAATTGGGTCCTACCTTAATAATTCAGTAGACCTTGATTGAAATAAAAGAAAATTTATTGGACAGTTTCTAAAAAAAAGACACAGCCCGTTTCACGGCGTAAGCTGCTTCCTCAGGTCAAGTATAGTGCCTAGGATGCACACACTCCAATTCCGGGTGCCTGTATGATGATGAACTGGAGTGTGTGCATCCTAGGCACTATATGTGAAATGTGTTGTCTTTTTTAGAAAGTGTCCAATACATTTTCTTTGATATCAATTAAAGTAAACCAGAGACGAAGCACCCTCATGTATTTTACCATATATACCATTGGAACATTAGAGAAAACACCTACCCTGCTCTCTGTTTCATTCTTCACTGCTCAGCCTGCTTGTTATCAGCCCTGATAAAATCCCAGACTGAGCATTCCATCTGGCTTTGCTCAGGAATCATTATAGCTGAGTCATTATAGCAGAGCCACAAGGGGGCAGGCTTGGGCTTGAAAAGACATCAGAGAAGACAGACTCAGCTATAATGATTCCTGAGCAAAGGCAGACTGAATGCTCAGTCGGGGATTTTTATTAAGGCTGTTAACAAGCAGGCTGAGCAGTGAAGGATGAGTAATTTTAATTTAAAAAATATATGCTTCCCTATACTGAGAAGATTACTTATATTGTAGTTTATCTAAAATAGAGCAGGGTAGGTGTTCTCTAATGTTCCCACTGATATATATGGTAAAATACTTGAGGGTGCTTCATCTCTGGTTCACTTTAAGGTCTACTGAATTATTAAAGGATACCCGAAGTGACATGTGACATGATGAGACAGACGTGTATGAACAGTGCCTAGTACACAAATAAGTGTGCTGTTCCTTTTTTTTTCTGCCTTAAAGCATTAAATATCAGGTATGTAAGTGGCTGACTCAGTCCTGACTCAGACAGGAAGTGACTACAGTGTGACCCTCACTGATAAGAAATTCCAACTATAAAACACTTACCTAGCAGAAAATGGCTTCTGAGAGCAAGAAAGAGATAAAAAGGGGAATTTCTTATCAGTGAGGGTCACACTGTAGTCACTTTCTGTCTGAGTCAGCCACTTACATACCTGATATTTAACTCTTTCAGGCAGAGAAAGAAAAAAAGGAACACAGCATAGTTATTTGTGTGCTAGGCACTGTACATACACATGTCTATCTCATCATGTCACATGTCACCTCGGGTATCCTTTAACCACTTCACGACCGCCCCCAGCCGATGGGCGGCGGCAAAGTCCGGGCCCAAACGACCGCAATACGCCCATCGGCGGGGGCGGCTGCGGGAGTGGCTATGCGGCGATCGCGTCATTCGTGACGCGATCAGCCGCCGGGGACTGGCTCCGCCCCCCGTTCGCTGTAACCCTCCGGCCGTTCGGAAGCGCCGGCGGGTTACTAGCACCCGGATCGCCGCGTGTACTGTGTATAATAGGCTTTGTAATGTATACAAAGCCTATTATACTGGCTGCCTCCTGCCCTGGTGGTCCCAGTGTCCGAGGGACCACCAGGGCAGGCTGCAGCCACCCTAGTCTGCACCCAAGCACACTGATTTCCCCCCCCCTGCCCCCTGATCGCCCACAGCACCCCTCAGACCCCCCCCCCTGCCCACCCCCCAGACCACTGTTTGCACCCAGTCACCCCCCTAATCACCCATCAATCACTCCCTGTCACTATCTGTCAACGCTATTTTTTTTTTTAGTCCCTAATCTGCCCCCTACTCCCTCCTGATCACCCCCCCCCACCCCTCAGATTCTCCCCAGACCCCCTCCAGACCCCCCCCGTGTACTGTATGCATCTATCCCCCCTGATCACCTGTCAATCACCTGTCAATCACCTGTCAATCACCCGTCAATCACCCGTCAATCACCCGTCAATCACCCCCTGTCACTGCCACCCATCAATCAGCCCCTAACCTGCCCCTTGCGGGCAATCTGATCACCCACCCACTCCAATAGATCGCCCGCAGATCCGACATCAGATCACCTCCCAAATCCATTGTTTACATCTATTCTCTCCTCTAAACACCCACTAATTACCCATCAATCACCCCCTATCACCACCTGTCACTGTTACCCATCAGATTAGACCCTAATCTGCCCCTTGCGGGCACCCAATCACCCGCCCACACGCTCAGATTGCCCTCAGACCCCCCCCCCCCCCACCTTATCAATTCACCCGTGCAATATTTATATCTGTTATTCCCTGTAATAACCCACTTATCACCTGTCAATCACCCATCAATCACCCCCTGTCACTGCCACCCATCAATCACCCCCTGTTACTGCCACCCATCAATCAGCCCCTAACCTGACCCTTGCGGGCAATCTGATCACCCACCCACACCAATAGATCGCCCGCAGATCCGACATTAGATCACCCCCCAAGTGCAGTGTTTACATCTCTTCTCTCTTTTAAACACCCACTAATTACCCATCAATCACCCCCTATCACCACCTGTCACTGTTACCCATCAGATTAGACCCTAATCTGGCCCTTGCGGGCACCCAATCACCCGCCCACACGCTCAGATTGCCCTCAGACCCCCCCTTATCAATTCGCCAGTGCAATATTAACATCTGTTATTCCCTGTAATAAGCCACTGATCACCTGTCAATCACCCATCAATCACCCCCTGTCACTGCCACCCACCAATCACCCCCTGTTACTGCCACCCATCAATCAGCCCCTAACCTGACCCTTGCGGGCAATCTGATCACCCACCCACACCAATAGATCGCCCGCAGATCCGACATTAGATCACCTCCCAAGTGCAGTGTTTACATCTCTTCTCTCTTTTAAACACCCACTAATTACCCATCAATCACCCCCTATCACCACCTGTCACTGTTACCCATCAGATTAGACCCTAATCTGGCCCTTGCGGGCACCCAATCACCCGCCCACACGCTCAGATTGCCCTCAGACCCCCCCTTATCAATTCGCCAGTGCAATATTTACATCTGTTATTCCCTGTAATAAGCCACTGATCACCTGTCAATCACCCATCAATCACCCCCTGTCACTGCCACCCACCAATCACCCCCTGTCACTGCCACCCATCAAACAGCCCCTAACCTGCCCCTTGCGGGCAGTCTGATCACCCACCCACACCAATAGATCGCCCGCAGATCCGACATCAGATCACCTCCCAAGTGCAGTGTTTACATCTCTTCTCTCCTCTAAACACCCACTAATTACCCATCAATCACCCATCAATCACCCCCTACCACCACCTGTCACTGTTACCCATCAGATTAGACCCTAATCTGCCCCTTGCGGGCACCCAATCACCCGCCCACACCTCAGAACGCCCTCAGACCCCAGCCCTGATCACCTCGCCAGTGCATTGCTTGCATCTATTTCCCCCCTCTAATCACACCTTGAGACACCCATCAATCACCTCCTGTCACCCCCTAGCACACTTACCCATCAGATCAGGCCCTAATTTGCCCCGTGTGGGCTCCTGATCACTCGGCCAAACCCTCAGATCCCCCTCAGACCCCCTTCCGATCACCTCCCCAGTGCATTGATTGCATCTATTTTCCCCTCTAACCGCCCCCTGAGACACCCATCAATCACCTCCTGTCACCCCCCCCCCCCCCCAGCACTCCTATCCATCAGATCAGGCCCAATACATCCTGTCATCTAAGAGGCCACCCTGCTTATGACCGATTCCACAAAATTTGCCCCCTCATGGACCACCTGTCATCAAAATTTGCAGATGCTTATACCCCTGAACAGTCATTTTGAGAAATTTGGTTTCCAGACTACTCACAGTTTTGGGCCCGTAAAATGCCAGGGCAGTATAGGAACCCCACAAGTGACCCCATTTTAGAAAGAAGACACCCCAAGGTATTCTGTTAGGTGTATGATGAGTTCATATAATATTTTATTTTTTGTCAAAAGTTAGCGGAAATTGGATTTTTATTGTTTTTTTCACAAAGTGTCATTTTTCACTAACTTGTGACAAAAAATAAAATCTTCTATGAACTCACCATACCCCTAAAAGAATACCTTGGGGTGTCTTCTTTCTAAAATGGGGTCACTTGTGGGGTTCCTATACTGCCCTGGCATTTTAGGGGCCCTAAACCGTGAGGAGTAGTCTAGAAAACAAATGCCTCAAAATGACCTGTGAATAGGACGTTGGGCCCCTTAGCGCACCTAGGCTGCAAAAAAGTGTCACACATGTGGTATCGCCATACTCAGGAGAAGTAGTATAATGTGTTTTGTGGTGTATTTTTACACATACCCATGCTGGGTGGGAGAAATCTCTCTGTAAATGGACAATTGTGTGAAAAAAAAAATCAAATAATTGTCATTTACAGAGATATTTCTCCCACCCAGCATGGGTATGTGTAAAAATACACCCCAAAACACATTATACTACTTCTCCTGAGTACGGCGGTACCACATGTGTGGCACTTTTTTGCACCCTAAGTGCGCTAAGGGGCCCAAAGTCCAATGAGTACCTTTAGGATTTCACAGGTCATTTTGCGACATTTGGTTTCAAGACTACTCCTCACAGTTTAGGGCCCCTAAAATGCCAGGGCAGTATAGGAACCCCACAAATGACCCCATTTTAGAAAGAAGACACCCCAAGGTATTCCGTTAGGAGTATGGTGAGTTCATAGAAGATTTTATTTTTTGTCACAAGTTAGCGGAAAATGACACTTTGTGAAAAAAAAACAATTAAAATCAATTTCCGCTAACTTGTGACAAAAAAAAAAATCTTCTATGAACTCACCATACATCTAACGGAATACCTTGGGGTGTCTTCTTTCTAAAATGGGGTAATTTGTGGGGTTCCTATACTGTCCTGGCATTTTAGGGGCCCTAAACCGTGAGGAGTAGTCTTGAAACGAAATTTCTCAAAATGACCTGTGAAATCCTAAAGGTACTCATTGGACTTTGGGCCCCTTAGCGCAGTTAGGGTGCAAAAAAGTGCCACACATGTGGTATCGCCGTACTCAGGAGAAGTAGTATAATGTGTTTTGGGGTGTATTTTTCCACATACCCATGCTGAGTGGGAGAAATATCTCTATAAATAGACAATTGTGTGTAAACAAAATAAAAAAATTGTCTTTTACGGAGATATTTCTCCCACCCAGCATGGGTATGTGTAAAAATACACCCCAAAACACATTATACTACTTTTCCTGAGTACGACAATACCACATGTGTGGCACTTTTTTGCAGCCTAACTGCGCTAAGGGGCCCAAAGTCCAATGAGCATCTTTAGGTTTACAGGGGTGCTTACAATTAGGCACCCCCCAAAATGCCAGGACAGTGAACACACCCCACAAATGACCCCATTTTGGAAAGTAGACACTTCAAGGTATTCAGAGAGGAGCATAGTGAGTCCGTGGCAGATTTCATTTTTTTTTGTCGCAAGTTAGAAGAAATGGAAACTTTTTTTTTTTTTTTCACAAAGTGTCATTTTCCGCTAACTTGTGACAAAAAATAAAATCTTCTATGAACTCACCATGCCTCTCACTGAATACTTTGGGATGTCTTCTTTCCAAAATGGGGTCATTTGGCGGGTATTTGTACTATCCTGGAATTTTAGCCCCTCATGAAACCTGACAGGTGCGCAGAAAAGTCAGAGATGCTTGAAAATGGGAAAATTCACTTTTGGCACCATAGTTTGTAAACGCTATAACTTTTACCCAATCCAATAAATATACACTGAATGGTTTTTTTTTATCAAAGACATGTAGCAGAATAACTTTCGCGCTCAAGTGTATAGGAAATTTTACTTTATTTGAAAAATGTCAGCACAGAAAGTTAAAAAAGTCATTTTTTTGACAAAATTCATGTCTTTTTTGATGAATATAATAAAAAGTAAAACTCGCAGCAGCAATCAAATAGCATCAAAAGAAAGCTGTATTAGTGACAAGAAAAGGAGGTAAAATTCATTTAGGTGGTAGGTTGTATGACCGAGCATTAAACCGTGAAAGCTGCAGTGGTCTGAATGGAGAAAAAGGCTCTGGTCCTTAAGGGGCGAAAAGACTGTGGTCCTTAAGTGGTTAAGGTAGGACCCAATTTTATTTTTTTATTATTTATACCAGAACTATTTATACGGTGACTTTTTACTTATGGAAGCTACCTGGGCGCCTCCTGCCACTGCGTGATCTACATTTTGAAGTTGAAAGCTACTTCTGATTTATGCTGATAATGCAATAAATATTCATATACCATATAATGAAAAATGCCACTTTAATTAAGTATAGTGTATCACTAGATATGCCATATGGGCAGAGCAGGCTCATCCACCAGGCAACCTAGGCAGGTGTTTGGTCTCTCTCTCTCTCTCTCTCTCTTGGGGTTTACCAGCCATCTTCTCTGACCTCTCTTCGCTTCAGCTCACCAAAAGGACCAAAGAGTCCCAAATCTACTACTTGCAGCCCCATCACATCTTAATTCATCCAAGCATATTGGCGTAAGGCTAGGGTTAGGCACCACTGGGGGAGGGGGGGGGGGGGCTGGTTAGGATTAGGCATCACCGGGGAGGGGTGCAGGGTTAGGCACCATCAGGGCAGTTTCTAGGCTAAATTGCACCCAGTGCGAGGGTGTAAAAATTGCGTCCCCTTCCCCGCGAACCCTTACTCTTTAGGGACAGTCACACAGCCACAGGTCACAAGTAGATCTGCCTACTTACTAATGACCAGCCGCTCATCCAGGAGGAAGCAGAGACCAGGAAAACAGGCGAAGAGAGCCCGGAAAGCAAACTCCTCCATGGGCGCCGCGCACTGACATCCTGCAGTACTGCTACAGGACATCAGGTGTCTTCACGCGGTGGTGACGTGATGATGACTTGACGTCTGCTGCAGGCAGCCCAGGAGGAGTCAAGGAAGGTGATCACTCTGGTAATATTTCTTCTTCCATTTGGCTGCACCACACGTCACCAGCTCCCTAGCGGTTATGCCCTTCTGCCTGCGCCCCCTATCTTCTACTTGCTGGTCTGCGCCCAGGGCGGTCGCCCTGCCCAAGAAACGGCCCTGGGCACCATCAGGGGGATGGTTAGGATTAGGCATCACCGGGGAGGGGATTAGGTTTAGGCACCACCAGGGGGAGTGGTTAGGCACCAATATTATCTTTAATAACGTAAAATCTGTACACACAAACAAAATAATATGACAAAAACGATAACGTTCAAGCTTCTAAAACAATAACATACTTCCAAAACTTTAATGTTCTAATGTTGTCAACGTTATTTATCATGCGTCCTTTTTTCTGCTTTTTTCACCGTATTAACGATAATTGCATTAGAGTCTTTGGCGGCGCCCTTTTTGTCCACTAGCCGCCGGTGCCCTTTTTTCCTGCTATCCGATGATATACAGTACTTAACAAGTAATTTTAATTTTAAAAAATATATGCTTCCCTATACTGAGAAGATTATTTATATTGTAGTTTATCTAAAATATTCAAAATCCTGCCGTTCTGTTTCTTCCATCCCTCTTGCAAGCTTGGGCTGCAGAAACCAGGCATAGGCACTATGATTAAAGGAAACTTAACCAGAGGTTATATTTGTTGAAACCTGCCAGTTAAAACAATCAGCAAATCCTACACTGTAGACTGCTGGGAGGAAGACCAAAGCGAGATGAAGACCTGAGCTTCCCTTTTCATCAGTGAAACCATCTGTCACGTTACAAGAACCCAAAGGAAGCCTTGAAAACTAATGGGGATGGAGCAAGTTCGACATTTACATAGGGCCGGTTCTCTCATGAAGCAAGGTGAAACACTTGCATCATGCACAGAGATTACAGGGTCAGCATGTTTGTACTGTGTTTACACTCACAGCTTGCAATCAGAGTAGGAGGAGAAGTGAGAGGAGAGCGAGGGGAAGAGGTCATCAATGGGGAAAAGCAGCTTGTTGTGCTGTGTGAGGAGTCTGACAAGGAGTAAGGAGGGGGGAGGCAGGAGAGCATCATTGAGGGAAAGCAGCTTGTTGTGCTGTGTGAGGAGTCTGGCAGTGAGTGAGGAGGGGGGAGGCAGGAGAGCAGCAGTGGGGAAAAGCAGCTTGTTGTGCTGTGTGAGGAGTCTGGCAGTGAGTGAGGAGGGAGGAGGCAGGAGAGCAGCAGTGTTTCATTTGACTTGCACAGCAGAAGGGAGGAGGTGGCACTGCTGTCCTTGCTGTCCTGACTGAGGAGGAATGGACTGGCTGAGGGTGAGCAGTGTGTTTGTCACAGACTCACAGCCAGCCAGCATACTATTGTGTTGAACTGCAGCATGTCATGTGAGAACATTAAATGAAGCAGAGTAAATTGTCGGGTTGACTTGAAGCGAAAATAAACTTATGAGAAAATGAATTGTATGCGTAGTTCAGCTAAGAAATAGAGCATTAGAGATGGGCCGAACGGTTCGCCTGCGAACGGTTCCAGGCGAACTTTGGGGGTTCGCGTTTGCCTGCATCAGGCGAACTTTTGCGGAAGTTCAATTCGCCCCATAATGCTGTATTGAGCAAAATTTTTACCCTCCATTTCACTGTCAGCAGACATGTTATTGTCAAACACACTGCTTTCAGTGCTAGAGAACCCACCCTTCAAGCTAGGTCCTTTATACCATTTGACTCAGTTGTCTGCCTACACTAATTAGTTATGGGACAGCTGCTACACACTCTGCTAGGGAGATTTTAATTGGCCTCCTCCCTCCTACCCTTCTACCCTTCTACCCTTCTACCTATTCCCTCCTCCCTCCTACTGGAGGGAGGAGGGTCTCTTCTGCCAGGGAATTATACTATTTTAAAAACCAGTATACATCATACCATAGCTGGTACATCATACCATAGCTGGGAATACATACATGAGTATACATCATACCATAGCTGGGGATAAATACATGAGTATACATCATACCATAGCTGGGAATCAAACCCAGATCTCACTGTGTGGTGGGCACGTCACCCTAAGCACTGTACCACTACCGAAGTAAGTGAAGCTAGCCTAAAATTTAACATTTATGCTCAATGCAATAGAACCATTAGGTTGCTTAAAGGAGAACTGTAGTGAGAGGTATATGGAGGCTGCCATATTGATTTCCTTTTAAGCTATACCAGTTGCCTGGCAGCCCTGCTGATCTATTTGGCTGCAGTAATAATAATAATCCAAACATTTGTATAGTGCTTTTCTCCTGTCGGACTCAAAGCGCTCAAGAGCTGCAAGCCACAGGGACACGCTCAAGAGGCCACCCTGCAGTGTTAGGGAGTCTTGCCTTGAACTCCTTACTGAATAGGTACTTGACCTAGCCAGGATTCAAACCCTGGTCTCCAATCTCAAAGGCAGAGCCCTTAACCAGTACACTATCCAGCCACTGTAGTGTGAATCACACCAGAAACAAGCATGCAGCTAATCTTGTCAGATCTTACAAAAATGTCAAACACCAGATCTGCTGCATGCTTGTTCAGGGTCTAGGGCTAAAAGTATTGGAGGCAGAGGATCTGCAGGATAGCCAGGTAACTGGTATTGCTTAAAAGGAAATCAATATGGTAGCCTCCATATACCTTTCACTACAGTTCTCCTTTAAAGGGAACCTTAACTGAGAATGATATGGATATTTCCTGTAAACAATACCAGTTGCCTGGCAGTCCAGCTGATCTTTGTGACTGCAATAGTGGCTGAATCACACCCTGAAACAAGCATGCAGCTAATCCAGTCTGACTTCAGTCAGAGCACCTGATCTGCATGCTTGTTCAGGGGATGTGGCTAAAAGTATTAGAGACACAGGATCAGCAGGCGATTCAGGCAACTGGTATTATTTTAAAAGGAAAAATCCATATCATTCTCCGTTTAGGTTCCCTTTAAGGATTTGTAGCATAAAAGCCAACTCACATTGGCTGGGATTTGAACCTGGGTCTCACTGTATGGTGGACAAGCACACTAACCACTATACCAACCGAAGCTGGCCTGAAATTGCTGGCCTAAAATTTACTATTTATGCTCAATACAAGAGAAAAAGTAGACAAGACAAATAACACAAAAGAGAAGGCCATGTCTGGCTAAATATCTGTAAGCAGTGGCTGCATGGTGTAATGGATAAGGGCGCTGCCTCTGACAAAGGAGACCAGCGTTCAAATCTCTGCTCTGTCTGTTCAGTAAGCCAGCACCTATTCAGTAGGAGACCTTAGGCAAGTCTTCCTAACACTGCTACTGCCTATAGAGCATGCCCTAGTGGCTGCAGCTCTGGTCCTTTGAGTTCGCCAGGAGAAAAGTGTGATATAAATGTTATTTGTCTTGTCTACTTTTTCTCTTGTATTGAGCATAGTGTTGGGCGAACAGTGTTCGCCACTGTTCGGGTTCTGCAGAACATCACCCTGTTCGGGTGATGTTCGAGTTCGGCCGAACACCTGATGGTGTTCGGCCAAACTGTTCGGCCATATGGCCGAACTAAGAGCGCATGGCCGAATGTTACCCGAACATTCAGCTAGCGCTGTGATTGGCCGAACGGGTCACGTGTAGTGTTGGGCGAACATCTAGATGTTCGGGTTCGGGCCGAACATGGCCGTGATGTTCGGGTGTTCAAGCCGAACTCCGAACATAATGGAAGTCAATGGGGACCCGAACTTTCGTGCTTTGTAAAGCCTCCTTATATGCTACATACCCCAAATTTACAGGGTATATGCACCTTGGGAGTGGGTACAAGAGGAAACATTTTTTAGCAAAAAGAGCTTATAGTTTTTGAGAAAATCGATTTTAAAGTTTCAAAGGGAAAACTGTCTTTTAAATGCGAGAAATGTCTGTTTTCTTTGCACAGGTAACATGCTTTTTGTCGGCATGCAGTCATAAATGTAATACATATAAGAGGTTCCAGGAAAAGGGACCGGTAACGCTAACCCAGCAGCAGCACACGTGATGGAACAGGAGGAGGGTGGCGCAGGAGGTGAAGGCCACGCTTTGAGACACAACAACCCAGGCCTTGCATGAGGACAAGAAGCGTGCGGATAGCAATTTGCGTTTTGTCGCCATGCAGTCATAAATTTAATACAGATGAGAGGTTCAATAAACAGGGACCGGAAACGCTAACCCATCACAGATGTTCATTGTTCATGTTACTTGGTTGGGGTCCGGGAGTGTTGCGTAGTCGTTTCCAATCCAGGATTGATTCATTTTAATTTGAGTCAGACGGTCTGCATTTTCTGTGGAGAGGCAGATACGCCGATCTGTGACAATGCCTCCGGCAGCACTGAAACAGCGTTCCGACATAACGCTGGCTGCCGGGCAAGCCAGCACCTCTATTGCGTACATTGCCAGTTTGTGCCAGGTGTCTAGCTTCGATACCCAATAGTTGAAGGGTGCAGATGGATTGTTCAACACAGCTATGCCATCTGACATGTAGTCCTTGACCATCTTCTCCAGGCGATCGGTGTTGGAGGTGGATCTGCACGCTTGCTGTTCTGTGTGCTGCTGCATGGGTGTCAGAAAATTCTCCCACTCCAAGGACACTGCCGATACCATTCCCTTTTGGGCACTAGCTGCGGCTTGTGTTGTTTGCTGCCCTCCTGGTCGTCCTGGGTTTGCGGAAGTCAGTCTGTCGGCGAACAACTGGCTAGAGGAGGGGGAGGATGTCAATCTCCTCTTTAAAGTCTCCACAAGGGCCTGCTGGTATTCTTCCATTTTGACCTGTCGGACTCTTTCTTCAAGCAGTTTTGGAACATTGTGTTTGTACCGTGGATCCAGAAGGGTATAAACCCAGTAATTGGTGTTGTCCAGAATGCGCACAATGCGTGGGTCGCGTTCAATGCAGTCCTAGGCCGAAGAGGTCATAGCCTAGGGTCACAAAAACCTGTTTATTTGGTCTATTTCAATGGTAGTGATGGTGACATACATAAATCTCAGCCATGGCCGTTAACAACGTCTGAATTTCACGAAATGTCTCATGCAGGTAGAAGACATATTGTTAGACTTGGATTCCAAAGATGGGGTCCCTACATCTCTGCAAACCAGAGTTACAGGGGTCCAAAATTGGTAAAATCCCCCATAGGCTTTCATTGGGCCTCCTATTTACAGTTCCAAAATCTCTCATCTTTTCAAAGGGCAATTGATCAGCAGTGGCAAATTTTCTAGCATTGTAGGGACCCTTAGGGGGAACATGACTGGTGAGTTTCGGGCCCCTAGGCCAAAGAGGTCATAGCCTAGGGTCACAAAAACCTGTTTATTTGGGTTATTGCAATGGTAGTGATGGTGATGTACATAAATCTCAGCCATGGCCGTTAGCAACGTCTGAATTTCACGAAATGTCTCATGCAGGTAGAAGACATATTGTTAGACTTGGATTCCAAAGATGGGGTCCCTACATCTCTGCAAACCAGAGTTACAGGGGTCCAAAATTGGTAAAATCCCCCATAGACTTTCATTGCCTCCCTATTTCACTTTCCAAAATCTCACATCTTTTCAAAGGGCAATGGCTCAGCAGTACCAAATTTTCTAGCATTGTAGGGACCCTTAGGGGGAACATGACTGGTGAGTTTCGGGCCCCTAGGCCAAAGAGGTCATAGCCTAGGGTCACAAAAACCTGTTTATTTGGGCTATTTCAATGGTAGTGATGGTGACGTACATAAATCTCAGCTATGGCCGTTAGCAACGTCTGAATTTCACGAAATGTCTCATGCAGGTAGAAGACATATTGTTAGACTTGGATTCCAAAGATGGGGTCCCTACATCTCTGCAAACCAGAGTTACAGGGGTCCAAAATTGGTAAAATCCCCCATAGACTTTCATTGCCTCCCTATTTCACTTTACAAAATCTAACATCTTTTCAAAGGGCAATGGCTCAGCAGTACCAAATTTTCTAGCATTGTAGGGACCCTTAGGGGGAACATGACTGGTGAGTTTCGGGCCCCTAGGCCAAAGAAGTCATAGCCTAGGGTCACAAAAACCTGTTTATTTGGGCTATTTCAATGGTAGTGATGGTGACGTACATAAATCTCAGCTATGGCCGTTAGCAACGTCTGAATTTCACGAAATGTCTCATGCAGGTAGAAGACATATTGTTAGACTTGGATTCCAAAGATGGGGTCCCTACATCTCTGCAAACCAGAGTTACAGGGGTCCAAAATTGGTAAAATCCCCCATAGACTTTCATAGCCTCCCTATTTCACTTTCCAAAATCTCACATCTTTTCAAAGGGCAATGGCTCAGCAGTACCGAATTTTCTAGCATTGTAGGGACCCTTAGGAGGATCATGACTGGTGAGTTTTGCCACTGCTGAGCCATTGCCCTTTGAAATGGTGTGAGATTTTGGAACGGTAAATAGTAGGCCCAATGAAAGCCTATGGGGGATTTTACCAATTTTGGACCCCTGTAACTCTGGTTTGCAGAGATGTAGGGACCCCATCTTTGGAATTCAAGTCTAACAATATGTCTTCTACCTGCATGAGACATTTCGTGAAATTCAGACGTTGCTAACGGCCATAGCTGAGATTTATGTACGTCACCATCACTACCATTGAAATAGCCCAAATAAACAGGTTTTTGTGACCCTAGGCTATGATCTCTTTGGCCTAGGGGCCCGAAACTCACCAGTCATGTTCCCCCTAAGGGTCCCTACAATGCTAGAAAATTTGGTACTGCTGAGCCATTGCCCTTTGAAAAGATGTGAGATTTTGGAAAGTGAAATAGGGAGGCAATGAAAGTCTATGGGGGATTTTACCAATTTTGGACCCCTGTAACTCTGGTTTGCAGAGATGTAGGGACCCCATCTTTGGAATCCAAGTCTAACAATATGTCTTCTACCGGCATGAGACATTTCGTGAAATTCAGACGTTGCTAACGGCCATGGCTGAGATTTATGTACGTCACCATCACTACCATTGAAATAGCCCAAATAAACAGGTTTTTGTGACCCTAGGCTATGACCTCTTCGGCCTAGGACTGCATTGAACGCGACCCACGCATTGTGCGCATTCTGGACAACACCAATTACTGGGTTTATACCCTTCTGGATCCACGGTACAAACACAATGTTCCAAAACTGCTTGAAGAAAGAGTCCGACAGGTCAAAATGGAAGAATACCAGCAGGCCCTTGTGGAGACTTTAAAGAGGAGATTGACATCCTCCCCCTCCTCTAGCCAGTTGTACGCCGACAGACTGACTTCCGCAAACCCAGGACGACCAGGAGGGCAGCAAACAACACAAGCCGCAGCTAGTGCCCAAAAGGGAATGGTATCGGCAGGGTCCTTGGAGTGGGAAAATTTTCTGACACCCATGCAGCAGCACACAGAACAGCAAGCGTGCAGATCCACCTCCAACACCGATCGCCTGGAGAAGATGGTCAAGGACTACATGTCAGATGGCATAGCTGTGTTGAACAATCCATCTGCACCCTTCAACTATTGGGTATCAAAGCTAGACACCTGGCACAAACTGGCAATGTACGCAATAGAGGTGCTGGCTTGCCCGGCAGCCAGCGTTATGTCGGAACGCTGTTTCAGTGCTTCCGGAGGCATCGTCACAGATCGGCGTATCCGCCTCTCCACAGAAAATGCAGACCGTCTGACTCAAATTAAAATGAATCAATCCTGGATTGGAAACGACTACGCAACACTCCCGGACCCCAACCAAGTAACATGAACAATGAACATCTGTGATGGGTTAGCGTTTCCGGTCCCTGTTTATTGAACCTCTCATCTGTATTAAATTTATGACTGCATGGCGACAAAACGCAAATTGCTATCTGCACGCTTCTTGTCCTCATGCAAGGCCTGGGTTGTTGTGTCTCAAAGCGTGGCCTTCTCCTCCTGCGCCACCCTCCTCCTGTTCCATCACGTGTGCTGCTGCTGGGTTAGCGTTACCGGTCCCTTTTCCTGGAACCTCTTATATGTATTACATTTATGACTGCATGCCGACAAAAAGCATGTTACCTGTGCAAAGAAAACAGACATTTCCCGCATTTAAAAGACAGTTTTCCCTTTGAAACTTTAAAATTGATTTTCTCAAAAACTATAAGCTCTTTTTGCTAAAAAAAATTTTCCTCTTGTACCCACTCCCAAGGTGCACATACCCTGCAAATTTGGGGTATGTAGCATGTAAGGAAGCTTTACAAAGCACGAAAGTTCGGGTCCCCATTGACTTCCATTATGTTCGGAGTTCGGCTCGAACACCCGAACATCGCGGCGATGTTCGGCGAACGTTCGCGAACCCGAACATCTAGGTGTTCGCCCAACACTAATTGAGCATAAATAGTAAATTTTAGGCCAGCAATTCAAGGCCAGCTTCAGTTGGTATAGTGGTTAGTGTGCTTGTCCACCATACAGTGAGACCCAGGTTCAAATCCCAGCCAATGTGAGTTGGCTTTTATGCTACAAATCCTTAAAGGGAACCTAAACGGAGAATGATATGGATTTTTCCTTTTAAAATAATACCAGTTGCCTGAATCGCCTGCTGATCCTGTGTCTCTAATACTTTTAGCCACATCCCCTGAACAAGCATGCAGATCAGGTGCTCTGACTGAAGTCAGACTGGATTAGCTGCATGCTTGTTTCAGGGGGTGATTCAGCCACTATTGCAGTCACAAAGATCAGCTGGACTGCCAGGCAACTGGTATTGTTTACAGGAAACATCCATATCATTCTCAGTTAAGGTTCCCTTTAAAGGAGAACTGTAGTGAAAGGTATATGGAGGCTACCATATTGATTTCCTTTTAAGCAATACCAGTTACCTGGCTATCCTGCAGATCCTCTGCCTCCAATACTTTTAGCCCTAGACCCTGAACAAGCATGCAGCAGATCTGGTGTTTGACATTTTTGTAAGATCTGACAAGATTAGCTGCATGCTTGTTTCTGGTGTGATTCACACTACAGTGGCTGGATAGTGTACTGGTTAAGGGCTCTGCCTTTGAGATGGGAGACCAGGGTTTGAATCCTGGCTAGGTCAAGTACCTATTCAGTAAGGAGTTCAAGGCAAGACTCCCTAACACTGCAGGGTGGCCTCTTGAGCGTGTCCCTGTGGCTTGCAGCTCTTCAGCGCTTTGAGTCTGACAGGAGAAAAGCACTATACAAATGTTTGGATTATTATTATTACTGCAGCCAAATAGATCAGCAGGGCTGCCAGGCAACTGGTATAGCTTAAAAGGAAATCAATATGGCAGCCTCCATATACCTCTCACTACAGTTCTCCTTTAAGCAACCTAATGGTTCTATTGCATTGAGCATAAATGTTAAATTTTAGGCTAGCTTCACTTACTTCTGTAGTGGTACAGTGCTTAGGGTGATGTGCCCACCACACAGTGAGATCTGGGTTCGATTCCCAGCTATGGTATGATGTATACTCATGTATGTATCCCCAGCTATGGTATGATGTACCAGCTATGGTATGATGTATACTGGTTTTTAAAATAGTATAATTCCCTGGCAGAAGAGACCCTCCTCCCTCCGGTAGGAGGGAGGTGGGAAGAGGCCAATTGAAATTTTCCTAGCAGAGTGTGTAGCAGCTGTCCCATAACTAATTAGTGTAGGTAGGCAAATGGTATAAAGGACCTTGCTTGGAGGAGGGAGGGAGGGAGGGTGGGTCCTCCAGCAGTGATGTGTATTTCACTCAATTAGGTGGTGCTCCAGGTATTAGAGCTTTTGAAACATGTTTTCTATCATTTTTCCAGTTGATAGAATTTTTTAAAACTTTGAAAGTTCGCCTCCCCATTGAAGTCTATTGCGGTTCGCGAACTTTTTCGCGAACCGAACCTTTCGCGGAAGTTCGCGAACAGGGTTCGCGAACCTAAAATCGGAGGTTCGGCCCATCTCTATAGAGCATTAGCAGCAAAGAAAACAGTCTCATATTGTTTTCCAGTACAGGAAAAGTAAAAAAAAACTTCAGTTATCTATGCAAAAGATCTTCTCTGAGCTATTGGACCCACTGGGTGGAATACAGTCCTGTTTTCTGAAGCACTTGAACAACCAAGAAACAGTGAGAGACAGCTTGAGAAGGTTCTACTGCAGGAATGTTCAAAGGGTCATTATTTCTGGTTTCTTTTATAGTTTAAAATACAGAGTGTGGTTTCTAAACTGCAAATATGACAGAATGATGCAATATTATAAAAAAAGAGCTATATGAATGAAAATAAAAATATGAGACACTTTTCTTTGCTACTTATGTTCTATTCATTATCTGTGCTACACATTCAATACATTAAGCTTTAAGTCCCAGTGTGAGTTTTACCTTGGGCCCCATCAAGCACTTTATACATCACAATTGATATGGAGCATAAAACCTGCCAAGAGCAGCTGCAGACAGTGTCACAGAGGTGGAAACAGAGCGAGGGGGACCAGGATTCAAATTCTACTCCAAGGACTTGCAGTTGCAACCTCTGCAACCCCTATTGCTACACCACTGATTGTCTCATGACAATATGGCCATCAGTTAGATATGCCTATCCCTAAGACCTTCCTATACCGATGCCTAACCCTAAGATTTCCCTCTACCGATGCCTAACCCTAAGACCTCCCCTCTACTGATGCCTAACCCTAAGACCTCCCCTCTACTGATGCCTAACCCTAAGACCTCCCTATACCAATGTCTAACCGTAAGATTTCCCTCTACCGATGCCTAACCCTAAGACCACCCTCTTCCGATGCCTAACCCTAAGACCTCCCTCTACTGATGCCTAACCCTAAAACCTCCCTCTACCAATGCCTAACCCTAAGACCTCCCTTTACCAATGCCTAACCCTAAGACCTCCCTCTACTGATGCCTAACCCTAAGACCTCCCTCTACTGATGTCTAACCCTAAGACTTCCCTCTACTGATGCCTAACCCTACGACCTCCCTCTACCGATGCCTAACCCTAAAACCTCCCTCTACCGAGACCTCCCTTTACCGATGCCTAACCCGAAGACCTCCCTCTACCGATGCCTAACCCTAAGACCTCCCTCTACTGATGTCTAACCGTAAGACCTCCCTCTACCAATGCCTAACCCTAAGACCTCCCTTCTACCATTGCCTAACCCGAAGACCTTCCTCTACCGATGCCTAACCCTAAGACCTCCCTCTACTGATGCCTAACCCTAAGACTTCCCTCTACTGATGCCTAACCCTACGACCTCCCTCTACCGATGCCTAACCCTAATACCTCCCTTTACCGATGCCTAACCCTAAGACCTCCCTCTACTGATGCGTAACCCTAAAACCTTCCCTCTACCGATGCCTAACCCTAACACCTCCCTCTACTGATGCTGCTTAACCCTACCGCAGGTGGTGCCTAACATTTTGCTATGTAATGCTGCAATTTGCATATCAGGATTCAGGAAGCCTTGGCCCCCGGGACTTTATCTGGTGCCTGTGCGCACCCAAATTTCCCTTCATTGCCTGAAATCACGGCTTTCATAATGGGTGGTTATGGTGGCGCCCTTTTTTCTGCAAGGGCCCCTGCGCCCTTTTTTCCTGTTCCGGAAGAGAGCCCTTAACTCTTTTCTCATTGTATTCCCTATTTATTGTACATGCCATCATTCGGTTAGCAAAATAATATAATAAAAGTCACTGGGGTTCTACGAAGGTGTGTTAAAAAGTGTTTGTTTCTGTTCCTTTGCTCCTGGCCAGTGGCCAAACAATGCGCTGTGTAATTACCTTATCATAACTGCACACCAGTCCTTAATTCAAGTAACAAGAGAAAAAACATTTCAACCTTTACAGAAAATGCCTTGTTTTAGTAACGGGGGAAAAAGACCGATAAAGTGGTTGTTATTAGAAGGCTCCTGTGCAATGCTAGATGTTTTATATTAATGTGATAGCACTTTGGCCATGTTCTGTTCATGCTTCATTATGCATAATATGATTATGTTATATGTATCAGCGGGGCGAGAAAAGAACGCAGGTTTAGATAGACTCAGCAAATCTGTCGACTACAGCGAGATCGCGCCTCCAGCACACTGTAATCCCTGCTTTGAAGATCCTTGGCGATGGTGGAAGAAAAAGAAAAAAAAAAAACACTGAAATTAGCATAAAAATATGTGAGATTTATGAGCAGCGTATTCCGCAGCTAATTATCGCCACTGACACCGATTGAGATGTTACACGCACTTATTAAACGAGGGATTACAACAATATTATGATGCCGAATGTAGCGAAATATGAAACATGAAAGCAGCAAGGTTCTAAGAAACATTTTGAGCAGGTTATCAGATACAGGGAGTGGTTTGGGGTTCTATGGGTGAAGCAGGTCATCTGCAAAACAGTAAAAAAGCATGCATGCGGCAAGCGGACTATTTGGCCGCTATCATAGGTGCCGAGGTTAAATATAAGTATTTGGGCACTGCCGCTATATATAGAGCAGAATTTGTGGGGGATTTTTTTGCCATGCGATGACCGCATTGCATGGCAGCGCACCATACCAGCGCTACTGGAGACTGGCCCTGAGCTAGGGTGCGGGGGATTTAGGCAGGTAGTGTGTGTGTGTGTTTGGGAGGGGGGGGGGGGTTTAAGGGTTAGGCATCATATAGGTAGTGTGTACTGGGGAGGAGTTTAGATTTAGGCATTAGGTAGTAGGCTAGTGGTTAGGCCTCTTTTGTGAGGGCCCGTCATTGCCGTAGAAGAGTCTAGTAGGGAATAATTTATGCAAATATTATGTTATGCTGAAGCTAACACCCTCCTTTGCTGTACCTGCTTTGAATGCAAGTTGTGTAATTTGCCCATTTTTCGAGATCTGCACAACTATGCAGGTAGTTAATTCAGGTGCAGCCTCTGGAAGCACTATCAATGTCTCCTGCTGTACCTTAGGTAGGGAGTGTTGGCGGGGGGTTTGTGTGTTTAGGTATTAGGTAGGTAGTGTGTACGGGGGGGTTCAGATTTAGGCATTAGGTAGCTAGTGTGTGTGTGTGTGGGGGGGGGGTTTAGTGTAAGGCGTTAGGTTGGTAGTGGGTAGTGTGTAGGGGGAGGTTAAGGTTAGGCATCGGGTGGAGGGTTCTGTGTGAGAGTAGGGTTAGGCTTGGTCATAGTAAAATACTGGTATTTGATACTGATATTTTACTATCGGCCTTTAGTGGGCGCTCAAATTTCCAGGCGCCTTTATTTGTCCGACACAGTCATATGGGTGCAGTATTGGTAATCAGGCGCCCAAGCATGGAGATGGGAACCCAATGCGCATAGTAGCCAAATTGCTAGTGCATAGGAAATAATGGTTGTAGCCACTCCTAGACAATCGGCTACAACTCATTTTGGGGAACAGGCTTAGTGTTAGGCACTAGGAGGAGAGGTAAGTATTAGACATTAGGTGGGGAGATTAGATTTAGGCTGATTTTTGCTGTTGTGTGGGGCTTATTGTACAGTATTTTCAAAATGTTAGAGCCTAGTTCAGACAGGCTCTGTGAGGTATAAACTAATGCATAGCTATTCTTAGTGTTGTGGGGCCTTGCAAATGCTGCATATTAGACCAGACAGTGAACAGCAATGCTGCTTGTCAAGACAGGATTGTGAAAGTGAAACTAGAAAAATCATATGTAATGCCGAAAAAGAAGGCAGCATCTGAATCGGCTAGATGCATTTACACCATCCCAAGGCAGGTGATTAAATCCAGTGTGCAGCAAGATAGGGGGTGCACTTTCTTTTGGGGCTCATGAGAATTTTTTGATACAAAGGCCTGATGAAGGGCCTGAAACAAACTTCTGTCGTTGCCTGTACAATATATGCTAATGTCCACAATTTGCTGTAACTAAATAGCTCCTTTTATCATCACTTCATGCTATGCTAGATAATCAACCAGGTGAACTAAGTAGCAATAAGCTGGAAGTGTATCCTCTTTGCTGCAAAATTTTAATTGTTGTAAAAGATATACGAGGGTCATCTGCAAAGTAACAGCTCTTTTCAAGTCAAGTCTTAGTAAGGAAACAATTTATTTTATTTTAGACACACTGGACCATATTCTACTCAAGGTGTTAAGTAGCTTGCGGATTCCATCACGAGAGGGTTACCCGCAAATCCTATTGGCCGATGAAGCCAATGAAAATGGTCCAGGCAGTGCACCAATGGGGAGCCCTGGCGGGAGTAGAGATGAGCGTAATGACGTAATTACGATTTCGCGAAATTTCGCGTAATTAGTGTAATTACGATTATGGCCGTAAGTACATAATCGTAATGAAGAAGGATTTCGCGAAATTTCGCGTAAGCGTAATTTTTCGCGTAATTTTCGCATTACAGTGGGTATTACGAAATTAATGCGTATGGCCATGCTCCCAAGCGGAAAAGTTGACGCATGGATCAATGTTAGGTAGCCGCTGACTTTAAGGGTTAATAGCAAAGCCCCCTTAAATGCTAAGAGCCTCAAATTTGGAGAATATATTAAGGAGATCAGGAGGAATAAGAGGAAACAATTTTTTTTCAAAAAGACCTTATAGTTTTTGAGAAAATCGATGTTAAAGTTTCAAAGTAAAAATGTATACATTTAAAAACCCGCCGACTTTAACGGTTAATAGCAAAGCCTGCTTAAAGTTTAGGAACACCAAATTCCTAGGGTATATTAAGGGGATCAGTGGGAATAAGAGGAAATTTTTTTTTTCAAAAAGACCTTATAGTTTTTGAGAAAATCGATTTTTAAGTTTCAAGGGCAAAAATGTCTTTTAAATGCGGAAAATGTCAGTTTTTTTTGCACAGGTAACAATAGTGTATTATTTTCATAGATTCCCCCAAGTGGGAAGAGTTTTACTTACTTGGTTCTGAGTGTGGGAAATATAAAAAAAAAACGACGTGGGGTCCCCCCTCCCAGACCTCTTTAACCCCTTGTCCCCCATGCAGGCTGGGATAGCCAGAATGCGGAGCACCGGCCGCGTGGGGCTCCGCACCCTGACTATACCAGCCCGCATGGTCCATGGATTGGGGGGTCTTGGAAGGGGAGGGGCAGCCAAGCTTTCCCCTCCCCCTCCGAGCCCTTGTCCAATCCAAGGACAAGGGGCTCTTCTCCACCTCCGATGGGCTGTGGAGGTGGAGGCCGCGATTTCCTGGGGGGGGGGGGTTCATGGTGAATCTGGGAGTCCCCTTTAAAAAGGGGTCCCCCAGATGCCCACCCCCCCTCCCAGGAGAAATGAGTATAGAGGTACTTGTACCCCTTACCTATTTCCTTTAAGAGTTAAAAGTAAATAAACACACAAACACTTAGAAAAAGTATTTTAATTGAACAAAAAACATAACCACGAAAAAAGTCCTTTAATATTCTTAATTAACCAATAATACTTACCTGTCCCTTTAAATAAATGATCCCACGCAATATCCTCGGAAATGTTCTATCAGTTACAATGTAACAAAGTTATTACAATGTAACAACTTTGTTACATTGTAACTACGCCGCACCCGACGTCACTCGCCGCTCAGCCGCCGCAGCAATTACGCGTCCGTGCAGGACGCTAAGTCCCCGCAGCTCCCGCTGTCCACCCCGCCCACATCTGTCACCCACATGTCACCCACATGTGGGTGACATGTGGGTGACATGTGGGAGAGGCGGGAAGGGCAGCGGAGCCGGCGGGGACTTAGCGTCCTGCACGGAGTCCGGACCCGACAGAGCTCTGAGATATATAGCTCAGAGCTCTCTAAGCATCTTTGTATTTGGGCTCCAAGGAGCCCCATTGGTCCTTAGCAGACCAATGGGGTTCCTTCAAATCAGAAGGAACCCCATTGGTCTGCTAAGGACCAATGGGGCTCCTTGGAGCCCAAATACAAAGATGCTTAGAGAGCTCTGAGCTATATAGCTCAGAGCTCTGTCGGGTCCGTGCGGCGGCTGAGCGGCGAGTGACGTCGGGTGCGGCGTAGTTACAATGTAACAAAGTTGTTACATTGTAATAACTTTGTTACATTGTAACTGATAGAACATTTCCGAGGATATTGCGTGGGATCATTTATTTAAAGGGACAGGTAAGTATTAATGGTTAATTAAGAATATTAAAGGACTTTTTTCGTGGTTATGTTTTTTGTTCAATTAAAATACTTTTTCTAAGTGTTTGTGTGTTTATTTACTTTTAACTCTTAAAGGAAATGGGTAAGGGGTACAAGTACTCATTTCTCCTGGGAGGGGGGGGGGGGGGGGTGGGCATCTGGGGGACCCCTTTTTAAAGGGGAATCCCAGATTCCACCATGAACTCCCCCCCAGGAAATCGCGGCCTCCACCTCCACCGCCCATCTGAGGTGGAGAAGAGCCCCTTGTCCTTGGATTGGACAAGGGCTCGGAGGGGGAGGGGAAAGCTTGGCTGCCCCTCCCCTTCCAAGACCCCCCAATCCATGGACCATGCGGGCTGGTATAGTCAGGGTGCGGAGCCCCACGCGGCCGGTGCTCCGCATTCTGGCTATTCCAGCCTGCATGGGGGACAAGGGGTTAAAGAGGTCTGGGAGGGGGGACCCCACGTCGTTTTTTTTTTTTATATCCCACACTCAGAACGAAGTAAGTAAAACTCTTCCCACTTGGGGGAATCTATGAAAATAATACACTATTGTTACCTGTGCAAAAAAAACTGACATTTTCTGCATTTAAAAGACATTTTTGCCCTTGAAACTTAAAAATCTATTTTCTCAAAAACTATACGGTCTTTTTTGAAAAAAAAAAATTTCCTCTTATTCCCACTGATCCCCTTAATATACCCTAGGAATTTGGTGTTCCTAAACTTTAAGCAGGCTTTGCTATTAACCGTTAAAGTCGGCGGGTTTTTAATGTATACATTTTTACTTTGAAACTTTAACATCGATTTTCTCAAAAACTATAAGGTCTTTTTGAAAAAAAATGTTTTCCTCGTATTCCTCCTGATCTCCTTAATATATTCTCCAAATCTGAGGCTCTTAGCATTTAAGGGGGCTTTGCTATTAACCCTTAAAGTCGCCGGCTTTTTTATATTATACGGAGCGTTACGGTTTAACGCGAAATTACGGTAGCGTTTAATGCAAAATTACGGCATGAACGAAACGCGAAATTACGCGTTGAAAATTACGCTTACGGTATTTTCAATTACGATTTTAATGGCAATTACGCTACCGTAATTTCGCATCGTAATCGCAAATTTCGCATGCGTAATTATAGTAATGCGAAATTACGAAAATTTCGGCTCAACTCTAGGCGGGAGCTTCAACAGTGCTTTGCCAGAGCTCCGATACACAGTAATTACAGTGGGAGTACACAGTAATTACTCAGCAGCACTAGCGGATGGAAACATTGCGGCAGTATGCTTTTTACTAGAGGGAGACCGGCGCAGCTGTGGGGGGCTTTGGGGATCTGCGACGACCCAACGTGGAGCTCTGGGGGTCTCCTTATTAAAGGAGACCCCCAGATTCAGCAGCACAACACATGCGTTAGCTTGTTTAGACCTGCTCTCTGCAGGTCTAAGCTAACGCCCATGTCTGCCGGGAAGCACCGCTGCCCGAAGGCATGAAAAATGTAATTGGATAGCGTGAAGAGAACTCTCTGAGTGATAATATCACCCAAGTGAGTTATTTTCTGCCCAGGGGGTGTTAAATTGAATTAGATTAGGCGATGGTAACATCGCCTAATTTAAGATCTCACCAGCACTTAGCATTGGGGAGTTCAGCAATGGAACATGGCCCACTGTATCATCTATTTTTTTTCCTTTGCATAATCCCCTCCTTTATTTAAGCATTTATCATATTGTTATACAAGGTTTTCAGTCCACTTGTTGTAGCAGCATCTGCTCACCTATGAGTTGGATGGATCAGGGATGGAAGGCTCCATGTTGATACTGCTGAATAAACAGTTACCGGCATTCTGCAGTCTTGACAAGCAGTGCAGGGAGAGAATCGATTAGGCTGACAGATGCAAGTTACATTACACTTAGGGCGCGTTTCCACTTGAGCACGGCTGATGGGATATGTCTGCTTTCCCTGCAGACCTGGAAGAGCCAGCGCACGTCTCGCAGACACGCGCCGCTCAAGTGGAAACGCGCCCTGAAAGAATACTGTGCATGGAAGCTGTTACTCTACGGATGAGCTGGTATATTCACAAGAAATGCATTTTTTGTAAAAAAAAAAAAAAATTTGTACTTGTCTGTGTTTCCTCAAAAATACATTTTGAGGAAAATAGGTTTTCACATGTCAAACTTTTTTTGGTGTGACCAAGCTAGACATTGCATTGGTCATCTCTAGTCATGAAGCCACTCTCCATAACTATCAAACAACACATTTAATGTAAAATAGATGTACAATGTTTATGTTCAGTCCTGTTTTTTTTTATTTACCGGTATTAGCTTTAGTAGTAAAAAAAGCGTCATAAATTAAACTGTTTTAGATCATTAGATTACGAGCTCCTCCATGGCGAAACAGGTGGTTTCAGTGCACGGCACTCAAGGTCGAAACCAGACGCCCCGTATGAGCAATGTAATGCTGCGCAGGACTTGTAAGGGTAACTCGGGGCTCTGACGGTTGCCATGGAGTTTTGCGGCAGCCAACATTCGGCTCTCTCCTGGCACCCAACTCACCGGCAACGCGTACATATGTACGCCTCCATGGGGAAGTGACATGAATTGTTATAAATAATAATAAAGCAAAATAGTAATAAAGCAATAATACCAAAAATTATAATTATATTAAAATAATAGATGGAAATAACAACAACAAAATGGATATTAAAACAATAACAGTTACAGAAATATTTCTAAAAATATTTACACCTAAAACCTTCTAATGTAAACATTCTTATTTTTGTATGATTTAAACATATTCCATTTTGAGCGAGTTAAACAGAGATAAGTAAATGAATGCTTAAAGGGAACCAGAGATTAACGTTTCACACAAAATAAACATATCAGTCGATAGCTTGTAAAGAGTAAATGCTCTACCTGATAATTTCGCCGCTCCGGTGTGCATTTTTTTAGTGTTTTTTATCCATTATTGCTCCAGGAAAAATCAAATATGGCCGCTGGCTCATATCCCTTCTGCTTCCGGGTTATGAGTTGTTCTGGATGTGCTGTCTAGGCTATATGAAAAAGGCTGCAGCCTTTCATCTGTGTGCTTTCATTTTGGTATGATGTGCAGCTGCCTGTAGGAAGTGTCTCTCATAGGAATGAAACTGCAGTCATCATCATTATCTAGTGCACACAGAGCACACAGACCATATTGCAGCCACACTTGTCTGTTACAGAGCTTCTCTCTCAGCAGGAGCAGCCCCTCCCATGTCATCACAGCTCTCAGTATGCAAAGCAGGAAATCTGAGCCAGGAGGTGGCAAGCTTGGGCTTGAAAAGACTCCACAGAAGAGTGACTCAGCTATAATGATTCCAGGTCAAACCTAGACTGAGCCAGTCGGGGATTCTTATCACAGCTGCTAATAGACTAATTAAGCAGATAAGCATGAAACTAAAAGCAGGGTAGGTGTTTACTGTCATGTTCCCACTGATAAATGTAATAAAATACATGAGGGTGCTTCCTCTCTTGTTCTCTTTAACCACTTCACCACTGAGGGGTTTTACCCCTTGAGCATCAGAGCAATTTTCCCCTTTCAGCACTCCTTCCATTCATTCGTCTATAACTTTATCATTACTTATCACAATTAAATGAAATATATCTTGTTTTTTCAGCCACCAATTAGGCTTTCTTTAAGTTGGACATTATGCCAAGAATTATTTTATTCTAAATATGTTTTAATGGGAAAATAGGAAAAATGTGGGAAAAAATTCATTATTTTTCAGGTTTCGGCCATTATAGTTTTTAAATAATGCATGCTAGTGTAATTAAAACCCATGAAATGTATTTGCCCATTTGTCCCGGTTATAAAACCATTTAAATCATGTCCCTATCACAATGTTTGGAGCCAATATTTTATTTGGAAATAAAGGTGCATTTTTTCAGTTTTGCATCCATCCCTAATTACAAGCCCATAGTTTATAAAGTAACAGTGTTCTACCCTCCTGACATAAATATTTAAAAAGTTCAGTCTCTACTCTCTAAGGTAACTATTTATGTATTTTTTTTAATTGTACATTTTTTTTTAAAATTACAAAAAAAAAATGGGGAGTGTGGGAGGTAATGAGTTAATTTTTTGTGTATAAGTAATCTATTTGTATGTGAAAAATGCTTTAGGGTGTAGTTTTACTATTTGGCCACAAGATGGCAACAGTAACTTTTTGTGTAATGCGACCTCCAAGCGTCCTTCCGGACACTTGGAGGAAGTACTAGGAGGCTGGGAACGGTTTTTTTTCACAATGATCGCGCTGCTTAGCGGAGAAGCAGCGGATCATTGCGGGGCTTAGATCAACGAACGGGAATGGATTTTCCCGTTCATTGATCTCCAGGCGAGCGGCCGGCGGCGTGTTTACCGGCGGGAGTGCGCGCTAGAGCGAGCGGGAGCGCAGGCAGCGCCGGGAGCGCGGAAAGTACGGATTTCTCCGTCCCTGGGGGTGAAAGGATGGAAAAAGGGACGGAGAAATTCGTACGGGCGGGGGTAAAGTGGTTAAACCAATATGCATTAAAGCAAATAACAGCAACAACAAAAATAATAATAATAACAAAAACAACAACAAGCTAATGATAAAGTTAGGAAAAAGTAATACCATAAATATAAAAACAATAATTACTACAGTAATAATAATTAAAGGAAAAAAAAA
Organism: Hyperolius riggenbachi; assembly: GCF_040937935.1. Lineage (NCBI taxonomy): Eukaryota > Metazoa > Chordata > Amphibia > Anura > Hyperoliidae > Hyperolius > Hyperolius riggenbachi. The sequence goes on along the minus strand of NC_090655.1, from coordinate 21,016,242 downwards.
ACCTGAAACCTATTGTAATAATGTTTGTGTTTATACTATTAAAATATTCTGTTTTTGTGAGTTAAGAAGAAATGAGTAAATAAAGGTTTTAAATGACTGTGTATTAAAGACCAGGGACATTAAATTGTAATTGCCGCTGAGGGACAGTCATGTGAGTTTTTCTCTGTAAAATGTTCTCACAATTTTGGCTCTAAGTAACTGTGTAATAATAATGACAACAGTAACAACGAGATAAGTTAAAGCAGACTTGAGCTCAGAACATCCTCTCTGCTCAAAAAGATACGCAACAGCATAATAAACCTTAAAGAGAATCTGTACTCTAATATTCTTACAATAAAAAGCATACCATTCTATTCATTATTTTCTCCTGTGCCCCTCTGTGCTGTTTCTGCCACTCTCTGCTGCAATCCTGGCTTGTAATTAACAGTTTTAGGCAGTGTTTACAAACAAACTAACCAGCTTCTAATAGGCTCAGCTAAGCATAGTGTGTGAGTCATTCAGAGTGTGCAGGGGGCCTGCAGAGGGTGTGTATCGCTTCTACCAATCACAAGCAGCCCTGCACATTCCACACAATCAAGCCTTAGCCCGACAAACAGGACAGAGGAAAGATACATTGATTTATTACAGAGACAGTGCAGTTAGGAAAGACTGCAGTAAGCCAGAGCAGATTAGAACAGGCATAGGAACTTATAGGATAGAAGAACTAAGGCTGAAAAATTTGTTACAGAGTCTCTTTAAACAAAATACATTTCTTTGCTACAGCCGATACAAATCCTAAAATAAATCTGCAGTGTTTCTACTTCCTGCTTCATGCAAGCAGACATATTGTCAACATCCTGTGATTTTAAATGAGCTTATCATCCATTTCTGCCGTGACAGTCATGTGACACAGGTAGAGATGTAACGAACGGTTCGCCGGCGAACGGTTCCAGGCAAACTTTGGTGGTTCGCGTTCGCCTGCACCAGGCAAACTTTTGCGGAAGTTCGATTCGCCCCATAATGCTCTATTGAGCAAAACTTTGACCCTCTACATCACAGTCAGCAGGCACATTATTGCTAAACACACTGCTCTCACTGTTGGAGGCCCGCCCCCCCTCCCTCCTTCCCTCCTCCAAGCAAGGTCCGTATGCCATTTGACTCACTTGTCTGCCTACACTAATTAGTTAAGGGACAGCTGCTTCATTCTTACCCTCCTACCCTTCTACCCTCCTACCCTTCTACCCTCCTACCCTTCTACCTATTCCCTCCCACCGGAGAGACCTGGGTTCACTCCCCATCCACGGTATGTAAGCTGGCTTTTAAAATACTGGAATTCCCTGGCAGATGAGACCCTCCTCCCTCCGGTAGGAGGGAATAGGTAGGAGGGTAGGAGGGTAGAAGGGTAAGAGGGAGCTCCAGGTATTAGAACCCTTGAAACATGTTTTCTATCTTTATTTTAGCCAATAGAAATTTTTGTAAATTTTGAAGTTCACATCCCCATTGAAGTCTATTGCGGTTTGCGAACTTTTTCACAAACCGAACTTTCCGTGGAGGTTCACGAACAGGGTTCGTGAACCGAAAATCTGAGGTTCGCGACATCACTAGACATAGGGGAGAGATCAAATTCCACCTATGATTAGAAGCAAATGAGGGGGAATTACACAGGCTAATCTCTCTAAATACAAACAGGGCGTATTTCTCTCTGTTTTCCTTCTGTCCTTTGCAAGAGTTCAGGTGCACTTTAAAACCCTAGTTCACAGGGGTCACATTGCCAACAGCCGACACAAAGGGGTGAATTTTTGAGAGCGTAGATTTTTATATGTCTTCTGTGGCGTGGAAATATCCATTCTAGGTGTGAAGAAATGAGCAATAAATCGCACTTAGTCTCGGGCTTTATTACTCGGAAAACAAGGCAGCTCTCTGGCAAAGCACCGTATTTACCGTGTGTGAGAGGACTGATAGCGGAAATATTGTTTTGAATCTGGAGGCTGACAGGAAATATCAAATCACTCAGATTTTAAAGCTGTCCTTTACTGGGATTCTTATAAACTATCATCATAACCATCAAGAGAGCGTCTCCCCATAAATTTCATGTCCCTCTCTGGGGGAGGATTACCGTCAGCTTGGCAGAGCGTACTGCCGACACTGGTATCTCTCTTAACTCGCTCAATGCCAAGTGCCTCTTGGGAACTTGAGAGGGGAAAAACCAAATACAACTGAATAGTAATATTTCTTTAGAGGCTTTGGAGTAGCTCTTCTCTATGTGAAATACGTGAAGGGCTATAGTATGTATTGAGCAGCCAGGAGGACACGTTCCAGGGAAACCTTGATAGATCCTTTCAGGTTATGTCCAATCATGACTGGTCATGATGAGGTTAATTTATTATTATTGATGTATATAGCGCCATCATCTTGTGGCGTTGTAAAATAGCATACAGGGTATAACGATACAAAGTATACCATACAACAGTTGATATAAGACAAGAGGGTATAACCGTTAAAGCAGTGAACACATTAACTACATATTTTACAAGGGGTAGGAGGTAAGTACACACATTACACAGCATTTGAGACAAAAGAGAAGAGAGCCCTGGCCAAAAGGCCTTACAGTCTAAACATTTAAGGTATAGGACAGTAGGTAAGGGCAAGCTGTGTGTGGAGTGGTAGAAATGGTGGTTAGTGGGCAGTGCCCTTGGTAGGAGATTATGCTTGCCTAAAGAGGTGAGTTTTCAGATTGCGCCTAAAAATAGTAAGTGTGGGTGAGTGGTGGATGTGTTGAGGGAGAGTGTTCCAGAGGAGGGGAGAGGATCGAGAGGAGTCTTGCAAGCGGGAGTGGGAAGAGGTGATCAGGGAAGAAGACAGAAGGATATTGTTAGCAGAGTGGAGATTGCATGTTGGATGGTATCTGGAAATAAGTTGATTAAAATAGGAAGGAACTATGTTGGGAAGATCTTTGTAGGCAAGAGTAAGGATCTTAAATTGTATCCTCTGTGTAACTGGCAGCCAGTGGGGGGAGTGACAGAGGGAGATTGGGCTGGAGAAGCAGGAGGAGAGGTTGATGAGACATGCAGCAGAGTTCATGATAGACTGTAGCGGGGCTAAACGGTTGGCAGAGAGGCCGCACAGCAGAGAGTTGCAATAGTCTAGTCGGGAAATAATCAGGGCATGCACCAGAAGTTTGGTAGTGTCCTGTGTTAGAAAAGGGCGGATGCAGGAGATGTTTTTTAGGTGGAGGAGACAAGAGGAGGAGAGTTTGTCAATGTGTGGTTTGAACGAGAAATTTGAGTCAAAAATTAAACCTAGACAGCGAGCCTGAGGGACAGGTGTTATGGAAGTGCCATCAACAGAAATAGTGATGTCTGGCAGGGGTATTGAGTTGTGAGGTGGGAAGACTACCATTTCAGTCTTGTCCATATTGAGTTGAAGAAAACGTGAGGACATGAAGGAGGCAATTGCATTGAGAGTCAGGGACATGAGCTGTTAAGGTGTCCAAGTCAGGTGCTGAAATGTAGATCTGGGTATCGTCAGCATATAGGTGATATTGGAAACCAAAGAAGCTGATGAGCTGACCAAGACCATATGTGTAGATAGAAAAAAGAGAGGTCCGAGGACTGAGCCTTGGGGAACTCCAAAGGTGAGGGGACATGGATAGGAGGTGGTGCCGGAGTAGGCAACTCTGAAGGTCCTATCTGAGAGCTAGGAAGAAAGCCAGGAAAGAGCAAGACCTGGGATGCCCATGGATGAGAGGATTTGTAGTAGTAGGTGGTGATCTACTGTGTCAAAAGTGGAACAGAGGTCTAGGAGGATAAGAATATAGTAGAGGCCTTTAGATTTAGCAGTCACCAGGTCATTGGTTACTTTAAGTAGGGCAGTTTCAGTTGAGTGGCTGGAGTGGAATCCAGATTGGAGGTCATCAAAAAGAGAATTGGCAGTGAGGTGATGGACTAAGTCAGTATAGACTCATGTAGTTTTGAAGAGAGGGGGAGGAGAGAAATAGGTTGGTAGTTGGGCAGGGAAGAGGGGTCAAGATAAGGTTTTTTGAGTGTAGGCATTATAAGGGCTTGTTTGAAGGAGGATGGACCGATGCCTCTAGTGAGAGAAAGGTTGAAGAGGGAGGTTAAGGCAGGTGAGATGGTAGAGGATAAGTGAGAAATGAGGTGAGAGGGCATGGGGTCAAGGGGGCATGTAGTTAACTTAATTAGGTTGGAGAATGGTGGATAACCTACAAGAAAACCTAGACTGGAGTTTTAAAGTGTTTGATAAAAGATTCCAAAGTTTTCAGTCCTCCTCTGGGTCATATCATAATTAGAGATGTGGCGAATGGTTAGTCGGGCGAACATCTCTGGGGGGTTTACTACTCTGCGCATGAGTGTGACATCGTTCATTACGTCACGCACATGTGCAGAAAATGCTCGGCAACAGGAGCGCGATCTAGGACGCGCTCCGCCGGGCAGCGCAGGCGTACTACTCCGGGTCAGAGCGACCCGGAAGTAGTAAAAACCCCAGGGATTCAGAGATGTTCACCGGCTAACAGTTCGGGAACCGTTTGCCACATCTCTAATCATAATACATTGCTGCCTGAAGCAATTTATTGGGAGGACACCCCCCTCCTGATGTGTGTGCAAAGCCGTACTGAAGACGAGAGACACATCAGGCTGTGCATTGCAGGCACTGGCACTACGCTTACCTCCCTCTGCGTCCTCCTATAGTATCTCCTCCCTGCCGGCCCCCAGCATCTGATCCCCAGGATGCCGGGTCTGTGCTGCACTGGTGCCACATCACTCACCCTCTCTCAGCAGATTAGCGATTATCATCACACGTGAATTCCTGCTCCCTTTCTGACTACAGCGGCACCTCATGTGACCCGGCGGCAGCACGTAACAGGTCACATGAGGCTGTAGCCTTGGATACAGGATGCTAGACAAGCAAATAGAGATCCCATGGTCGGAAATTTGGATTTCGATCAATTCCGATTTTCAGATTTCGGAGGAGTCTTTTTTTGTCATTTTTTTGAATCCCGTGATTGGTGAGTTCACTCAGAAGTATTGGATCAATCAGAGAATGCAGAATTTTACCACAGCAATCAAAATACCACAGAACTTTTAGGCCAATCACAAGACTAAGGAATACTCAGTAGCATCCCAGTCTTGTGATTGGTCTAAAATTACTGCGGTAATCCAATTTTTGCAGAAAAATTCTGCATTCCCTGCTTCAATGCTACCGAGTTCTGTGATTGAGGTAAAATGACCGATTTGTGGTAAATCGGATTTATACAGAAACCGAATTTCTGATTTCCTATTTCCGATCTGAAATGCGGAAACCTCAATACTGTGGAATGCAAATGAGCATCCCTAATGCTGAATAATGTAGTACATTCTGCACTAGTAAATTGCCTCTTCAAATATTTCTAACTCCGTTCAAATCCGAAAAAAAATCAGACAGCTTGCTTCAGTTTTACACACTATGCATCCACTTCATATGTAATAATTGTCAGTTATGCTAAACGTGTGTAAAGACTCCTCCTATTGGTTTCGTCACTGATCATGACCAGGGTCGGACTGGGCCACATTAGTACAGTTTTTCCCTGCGGTGGGCCCCACCTCCAGGTCTCTAGTGGGCCCCCCCTCCTTGTCTGACAGAGCTCCAATTGCTGCCTGCAGCACAAAAATTCTCTTCTCAGTGCTGTAATCACTCATGCTGAGAGCAGTGGCGTAGCTAAGGAGTTGTAGGCCTCGATGCATATTTTACAATGGGGTCCCCCAAGCACTCTATACATAACAATTGATACGACGCACCAAAACCTGCCAATGGCAACTACAGTGTCAGAGGTGCAAGAAGGGGATGGGAAATAGCTTGTTAATGATTACCACTGTTCAAAGTATCTATAGAAGTGATTATAATGAGCACAGGACCAATAGAGAGGTAATACTGTAGTTGAGGGAGGGCCCTCCGGGGCCCCTTTTGCCCAAGGGCCCCGATGCGGTTGCAACCTCTGCGGTCGCAGCCTCTGCAAAGAAGGACATTACTTTATATTGAAGGAGGGGACACTATGCAAAGTTTTGCTGGGCAGCAGTGTCTCTGAATTACAATGCTGCTAAGATCATGTACATTTGGCCCTGAAGTGAGTAAAATTATTTAAAATAAACACATGATGCGGCTACAAATGAATATTACATACTTACCTCGCTGTCAGTTCCTCTCAGAAGCTCACCATTTTCTTCTTACAGTGATCCCTTCCAGTTCTGGCAAGATTTTGCCAGAGATAAAATATACCAGTTGCTGTCAGTTATAGATCAGCAGCTGTCAGTTACAACTGAATAAAGTAATGTTCATATTTCCCTATGGCTCAGTGGGCGATATTACAGTGTAACCGTGTGCTGACCAGGAAGCTGTTGTGGGGTAATGGCCATTTTTAAAATGAAGGATGAAGAATTCCATTTATCGCAGTGGACAAACAGGAGGCAGGAGAGGAGAAAGAGATTGAGGAGTAGATTAAAGAGGAGGTAAGTATGCCCTGTGTATGGTTATTTTGACTTTTTATTTTCAGTTCAGGTTCTCTTTAAGGTTAATCATCTCTCAAAAAATATAGCATGCAGCAACTTCTAAAGTGACGTTAACTGCACTGAACCCCTACTGCTCCTACCTGATGGTGCAATTTGATTTAAGGGAGGTTAAACAAGGATTCTCAAGCACCTTCAAAACCATCAGTTAGGCCAATAAGGCCTTATGTTGCATACCACCACCTTTGCATCACACAGCAATGTTTGTAACTTGTTTTGTACAGAGCCATGGAAGTTGATGGTGTTATATAAATCCACACCAATTATAATATTTTGCTGTCTGCCAGGAGACCATAAAAGCCATAAAAAGATAAAGTCGCGCAAAGCAGACTCTGTTTTCCCTTCACTGTTTGTTCCGCAAATACAATTTGTGAGTTACGACTCATCTAGGATATCACAGATCTGCTGTGCCAATTGTGTTACAAGATGGCTGGTAGTGAAACAACTTCCTAGCGCTATAGATCATGATTACACTTAATGAGCCGCTAGGACAGGTAACTTTATTACATCTGCAAACACTTTGGGGTTGTGTTTAACTTTCTACCACACAAAACCCACCTCCTCGCCATCCTGCAAAAGTTCCTTGATTATCCGTCTCCTCGGTGTATCAAATAGTGTTTTGAATTACGGCAGTTAGCGGTGAGGCGTCTTCCTCCTCTCGATATAGCTGAACATTAAACCTCTGCATTAAACCGCTCATCGTAATGAGGTATTTGTGTGAAATGTAAGGAGTAGGAGAAGAAGGTCTGAACGTTGTCAGTCTCCAAAGGCTGGAGGTAATACGTTTAGAAATGAAACAAAAACATGGAATAAATTAATGTTCAATACGTGTCTTGCTTTGTCTTAAGCGGGGAAGCAAGATACAAGCGTAATGGCGGTATTAGGCTGAGGAAAAGCAATAAAATGTGAAGTCCTATCTCGTATTTATTTCACTCCGAGAAGCAATCACCATAAAAATACATTGTCCTAAAGGGAAACTCCAGCCTACCGGTTTTCGTTTTTTTGGCAGAAAGGGAAAGGATCCGAACATGCCAGCGGCCACCAACTACACTTGCTTGAATAATCATCTGTTCAGATGAAATCAAACAGTTTGGCTGGACAAGCTTAAAGTTCAAAATGTTCCCATTACAGATGGTTCCAAACACCATTGAAGTGGTTAGTTTTGGCTTCTGGAGAGTGCGGGTGAACTCATACAACCAATTTTTCTTGGACAATGATTGGCCAGTTTTACCACTTATATGTAGCATGAAAGTTTACCTACACAATACCTACCACATAGAGTCACATTAATCTATGCCATGCACTGATGAGGATCAACCAGTCTGAAACAGTCTGTATGCATGTTGGATTATTGTGGTTCTGTACAATTAATACGCTGACACATGATTGCTTATCAGCGGTTCGGGAGGTGTTTTTAGCTTACAGGGACACCAAAGGGAAGATTTGCGTATTCAGCAGTGATGCATTGTGGGAAATATCATATGCTCACCCCAACCTGAATAATCACAAGTACCTTCTGTTTTAAGAAGGCAAACTTTTCTTAGGCAAAGCATCTTAGTAAGGAGGTGTTTTTTAGCCCCTTTACACAATCCTAGGTGTGGACATCAAAACTTTTGCAACTTTTGAATGACACCTCCCTCTTTGCTGATCTCTTCCAGTCTGAGCAGCATGAGGCACTCAGTGGCAACCCTGCTTACAGAACCTGCTATTAACTACTCGAGCTGGAATTCTTCAGGTCACTGTACATAATTATGTAAAAAAAAAAACTGGTCTTTTAGGTGAAGAAGCCTCATTCAACAAAGGAACCAGTAACATATGGGGCTTGATTCACAAAAGAGTGCTGTTAGCACGGCCGTTTTCGCACGAATGTTCGCGTTTGCGTGCGATAGCAAATATTCACGGGCAATTAAAAGTTTTCACGCGCAAACGCGAATTTTCGTGCGAAATCGTTCTAGTTTTTGCGTGAAATTCGCATTTGTGAGTGCAAATTATAATAATTTCACGCAAAACCATTCAATTCCACGCGAAAATTTGTGATCGCACGCAAACGCAAAAATTAGCGCGAAAACAGCCGTGCTAACAGTTAGCATTCTTTTGTGAATCAAGCCCCTGGAGTCTTTCTGAACAGCTACCCGGAAATCCAGTGATATATTTAGAGATGGGCCTACACAGAGTATTGTGCATTCCTATGCCCCTTTTTACGTCTAAATATCCCAGAGGGGACGTCATCTTTACTTTCCATTGTTGCACTTTTAATTGTGTTTGTAATTAATATTTTACAGAATTGTGTCGTCTGTACTAACCACGGCAGGTGATTTAAGCTGGGCTTTTACAGTCGGTGACAGGAAGTAGTGTTGGGCGAACAGTGTTCGCCACTGTTCGGGTTCTGCAGAACATCACCCTGTTCGGGTGATGTTCGAGTTCGGCCGAACACCTGACGGTGCTCGGCCAAACCGTTCGGCCACATGGCCGAACTAAGAGCGCATGGCCGAACGTTCCCCGAACGTTCGGCTAGCGCTGTGATTGGCCGAACGGGTCACGTGGTTCGGACCCGAACGCGCTCTGATTGGCCGAACGGTCACGTGGTTCGGGTAAATAAATACCCGAACCACGTCATATCTCCGCCATTTGTCTGTGGGTTTAGCTTTGGGTAGGCAGGCAGGGTAGTTCGCGCTCCAGCCACGCTAGCCAGGGTCCCCCCCAGTCATTGTGTGTCACTGCTGGGAACAGTAGTACACCGCTCGTTCAGCCACACTATATAGCATTCTGTGTACTGTTCTGTGTCTGCTGGGAATAGTGGTACACCGCTCGTTCAGCCACACTATATAGCATTCTGTGTACTGTTCTGTGTCTGCTGGGAACAGTAGTACACCGCTCGTTCAGCCACACTATATAGCATTCTGTGTACTGTTCTGTGTCTGCTGGGAACAGTAGTACACCGCTCGTTCAGCCACACTATATAGCATTCTGTGTACTGTTCTGTGTCTGCTGGGAACAGTAGTACACCGCTCGTTCAGCCACACTATATAGCATTCTGTGTACTGTTCTGTGTCTGCTGGGGATAGTGGTACACCGCTCGTTCAGCCACACTATATAGCATTCTGTGTACTGTTCTGTGTCTGCTGGGAACAGTAGTACACCGCTCTTTCAGCCACACTATATAGCATTCTGTGTACTGTTCTGTGTCTGCTGGGAACAGTAGTACACCGCTCGTTCAGCCACACTATATAGCATTCTGTGTACTGTTCTGTGTCTGCTGGGAACAGTAGTACACCGCTCGTTCAGCCACACTATATAGCATTCTGTGTACTGTTCTGTGTCTGCTGGGAACAGTAGTACACCGCTCGTTCAGCCACACTATATAGCATTCTGTGTACTGTTCTGTGTCTGCTGGGAATAGTGGTACACCGCTCGTTCAGCCACACTATATAGCATTCTGTGTACTGTTCTGTGTCTGCTGGGAATAGTGGTACAACGCTCGTTCAGCCACACTATATAGCATTCTGTGTACTGTTCTGTGTCTGCTGGGAATAGTGGTACACCGCTCGCTCAGCCACACTATATAGCATTCTGTGTACTGTTCTGTGTCTGCTGGGAACAGTAGTACACCGCTCGTTCAGCCACACTATATAGCATTCTGTGTACTGTTCTGTGTCTGCTGGGAACAGTAGTACACCGCTCGTTCAGCCACACTATATAGCATTCTGTGTACTGTTCTGTGTCTGCTGGGAATAGTGGTACACCGCTCGTTCAGCCACACTATATAGCATTCTGTGTACTGTTCTGTGTCTGCTGGGAATAGTGGTACACCGCTCACCCGCCACTGTATAGCATTGTGCTCTGTGTCGCTGCTGGGAATAGTGGTACACCGCTCACCCGTCACTGTATAGCATTGTGCTCTGTGTCGCTGCTGGGAATAGTGGTACTGTATAGCATTTCTGTACTGCCACTGTACTGCTGCCAGTCAGCGTGTACTGTAAGGATAAGTGAAATGAGGAAGAAATCCGGTGAAAGAGGGAGGGGCAAGGGAAGAGGTGTTTCCCCTGACGGTTCACGTACAGGCCACAGGGGAGCACCCAAGAAAACCCACTCAATACCGCCCATGTTGTCCAGGACAACAACCCTCACAAATCCAAAAGAACAGGACCAGATAATTACTTGGATGACCTCTCAAGCGTCCAGCAGTGGGTTAAGCAGCACCAGCACATCACGCACGAGGTCCGAGTCCTCAGCCAGTTACAAGGAGCCAGTGGGCACAAAGCTGACACAACCGGCAGCGACACCACGCACACAACTGCCAGATAACCAGTCCGATGAATTACCTCAGGACACAATGGGGTATTCGCAGGAGCTATTCCCAGCCCAACAAACTTCCACCTTTCAAAGGTCAATGGAGGAACAGCCAGAAATGTTGTGCCTGGATTCACAACCGTTAACTGTGGGAAATGCACCGCGCACTGAAATACAAGGCGAGTCCGAAGAGGACTCGGAAACCCAAATCCCAGAGCAATTTGGGCAGGAGGGGTTGCAATTGCAGGAGGTCGGCCGACAAGATCTGGAAGACGACGTTGGAGTGTGCTGCGCAGAGGTTGTTGTGGGGAGCTCTACTCCACGGCGGCGGCCCACAATGACATATGACGAGTTTGAGGAGATGGAAGAGGAGGGTATGGACAATGTGGACAGAGACCCAGATTTTGTTTGTGAACGAGAACATCGCCGTCGTAGCAGCAGCACAGATGAGTCTGTTGAAGAACCCACTGCTGCACGAGCTCGCCTTGTGCCACAAGGTAGGCGGCGCGCAATTTCAGGCACCACAAGCGTGGAAGTTCAAGTGAGAGGCAAAAGAGGAGCAAACAGAAATCGCCAGCAAGGAGGCAGGTGCTCCAAAGTCTGGGCTTTCTTTGAAGACTGCACTGAGGATGTTACCATGGCGATTTGCAAGGTGTGCAAGACCCGCCTGAGCAGGGGGAAAAGTATTAACAACCTCTCCACCACCAGCATGAGCCGTCACATGCTATCCAAACATCCCACTCTTTGGGCAAACGCGTCAGGACAGGGTACCAGAAACAACACTGCCTCCCTTGGGTTCACCAGACCCGCCTCAGCAGCAGCAGTAGCCCAGCCATTGCGTGGTTCACAACATTCACAAACATCAGACGACGCTGACACTGTCACTTTCCGGAGTAGTGCTCTTGAGGTCTCCCAGTGTTCATCAAACACAACAACCAACAGCCCTTCCGTGTGCAGCGCTACGGTTCAGTTGTCTGTGTCGGAGATGTTTGAGCGCAAGAGGAAATTGCCAGCAAATGACCCCCGGGCCGTGGCAGTAACAGCCAGCATAGCCAAGCTTCTGGCCTGCGAAATGCTGCCATATCGATTGGTGGAGACAAACAGCTTCAAGGGCATGATGTCAGTGGCCATCCCACGTTACGTGGTTCCCAGCCGCTACCACTTTGCACGCTCTGCAGTGCCTGAGTTGCATGAGCACGTGGTCAGCAAAATAACCCGAAGCTTGAAGAATGCCGTTGCCTGCAAGGTTCACCTCACCACTGACACCTGGACGAGTGCGTTCGGCCAGGGTCGATACATCTCCCTTACCGCGCACTGGGTGAACCTTGTGGAGCCTGGCAGCGATTCCTCACCTGCTACGGCACGGGTGTTGCCCACGCCACAAACAGCTGCACCGCCGTCCCTCCCACTGGATAACAGCAGCACCTACCTCTCTGACTCCTTCTCCTCCAACGCATCTCAAAGCTGTACCTCATCCGGAAACGCTAACCCAGCAGCAGTAGGATCGTGGAAGCAGTGCAGCACAGCTGTTGGCATGCGTCAGCAAGCGTTGCTGAAGCTAATCTGCCTTGGGGATAAGCAGCACACAGGGGAGGAAATTTGGAAGGGAATAAAGGAACAGACGGATTTGTGGCTGGCACCGCTGGACCTGAAACCGGGCATGGTTGTGTGTGATAATGGGAGTAATCTCATTCGCGCTTTAAGGTTGGCTAAGCTGACACACATCCCTTGCCTGGCGCACGTGATGAACCTAGTAGTTCAGCGGTTCCTGAGGACATACCCAGGCGTGGCCGATCTTCTGTTGAAGGTGCGTCGAGTGGCCAAACATTGTAGAACTTCCAGTACTGCTTCGGGGGCACTCGCCAAGATGCAGGAGCGCTTCAATCTCCCCCACCATCGCTTGCTGTGTGATGTCCCTACGCGCTGGAATTCTACGCTGCACATGCTAGCCCGCTTTTGCGAGCAGAAGAGTGCAGTGGTCCAGTACATGACGGCGCAGTACCGAGGCGCATCCGGCCAGCTGCCAAGCTTCTGTGGATCCGATTGGGCCAACATGTTGGACCTCTGCCAAGTCCTCCAAAATTTTGAGCAATCCACGTTGCTTGTGAGCAGTGACAACTCTTCAGTCAGCATTACCATACCACTGCTGTGTTTACTGAAGAGGTCGATGTTAAAAATCAAGGAAACAGCTGTCATGATGCAACTGGGGGAATCTGAAGGAGAAAACGATCAGCGTGATGGTACCAACATCAGGCCATCCGCCTCAGGGAACGCTGGCCCCAGCAGCTATGACGAAGAAGAGGAGGAGGAACAGCTGGAGTTGGAGCAGGAATTTCATGCCACCACTGACGAGGGCCAGAGCGGTGCACGTTGGACTTCCACAATTCAACGCGAATGGTCAGCAGAAGCAGACCAGGAGGAAGGTGACGACTATGATGCATCACAACAACTATCACAACGCTCACAAGAGGATGATGAGGATTCTGGTAGGACTCTGGCACACATGGCTCAATTCATGCTAGACTGCATTGAACGTGACCCACGCATTGTGCGCATTCTGGACAACACCAATTACTGGGTTTATACCCTTCTGGATCCACGGTACAAACACAATGTTCCAAAACTGCTTGAAGAAAGAGTCAGACAGGTCAAAATGGAAGAATACCAGCAGGCCCTTGTGGAGACTTTAGAGAGGAGATTGACATCCTCCCCCTCCTCTAGCCAGTTGTACGCAGACAGACTGACTTCCGCAAACCCAGGACGACCAGGAGGGCAGCAAACAACGCAAGCCGCAGCTAGTACCCAAAAGGGAATGGTATCGGCAGTGTCCTTGGAGTGGGAAAATTTTCTGACACCCATGCAGCAGCAGCCCACAGAACAGCAAGCGTGCAGATCCACCTCCAACACCGATCGCCTGGAGAAGATGGTCAAGGACTACATGTCAGATGACGTAGCTGTGTCTAACAATCCATCTGCACCCTTCAACTATTGGGTATCGAAGCTAGACACCTGGCACGAACTGGCAATGTACGCAATAGAGGTGCTGGCTTGCCCGGCAGCCAGCGTTATGTCGGAACGCTGTTTCAGTGCTGCCGGAGGCATCGTCACAGATCGGCGTATCCGCCTCTCCACAGAAAATGCAGACCGTCTGACTCAAATTAAAATGAATCAATCCTGGATTGGAAACGACTACGCAACACTCCAGGACCCCAACCAAGTAACATGACCAATGAACATCTGGGATGGTTTAGCGTTTCCGGTCCCTGTTTATTGAACCTCTCATCTGTATTACACTTATGACTGCATGGCGGCAAAAAGCATTGCTATATCCGCACGCTTTTTGTCCTCATGCAAGGCCTGTGTTGTTGTGTCTCAAAAAGCTTGGCCTTCTCCTCCTGCGCCTGCTCCTAGTCCTGTTCCATCACGTCTGCTGCTGCTGGGTTAGCATTTCCAGTCCCTGTTTATTGAACCTCTCATCTGTATTACATTTATGACTGCATGGCGGCAAAAAGCATTGCTATATCCGCACGCTTTTTGTCCTCATGCAAGGCCTGGGTTGCGTCTCAAAAAGCGTGGCCTTCTCCTCCTGCGCCTGCTCCTGTTCCATCACGTCTGCTGCTGCTGCTGGGTTAGCGTTGCCGCTCCCTGTTTATGGAACCTCTTATCTTTATTACATTTATGACTGCATGGCGGTACAAAGCATGCTATCCGCACGCTTCTTGCCCTCATGCAAGGCCTGGGTTGTTGTGTCTCACAAAGCGTGGCCTTCTCCTCCTGCACCTGCTCCTGTTCCATCACGTCTGCTGCTGCTGCTGCTGCTGCTGGGTTAGCGTTGCCGGTCCCTGTTTATGGAACCTCTTATCTTTATTACATTTATGACTGCATGGCGGTACAAAGCATGCTATCCGCACGCTTCTTGCCCTCATGCAAGGCCGGGGTTGTTGTGTCTCACAAAGCGTGGCCTTCTCCTCCTGCGCCTCCTCCTGTTCCATCACGTGTGCTGCTGCTGGGTTAGCGTTACCGGTCCCTTTTCCTGGAACCTCTTATATGTATTACATTTATGACTGCATGCCGACAAAAAACATGTTACCTGTGCAAAGAAAACAGACATTTCCCGCATTTAAAAGACAGTTTTCCCTTTGAAACTTTAAAATCGATTTTCTCAAAAACTATAAGCTCTTTTTGCAAATTTTTTTTTTCCTCTTGTACCCACTCCCAAGGTGCACATACCCTGTAAATTTGGGGTATGTAGCATGTAAGGAGGCTTTACAAACCACAAAAGTTCGTGTCCCCATTGACTTCCATTATGTTCGGAGTTCGGGTCGAACACCCGAACATCGCGGCCATGTTCGGCCTGTTCGGCCCGAACCCGAACATCTAGATGTTCGCCCAACACTAACAGGAAGCTCGGTAAGATCGTGTTTCACATCTCGGGGATAAAACACGGCTTGGCTAATTGTTGCGGCGCTGACCGGCGCTCTGTGCATTTTTAATGGCCGGTGTGGGCTGCGCGGCCTTCAAAGGAGGCTTATAAATAGTATGTGGTCATAGTGGAGGATTTCTTTTGCAGAGAAACAATATTAGTACTGGGCTCTAGGCAAATGGCTAAATTCACAGTTGAAATATAGATTATAAGAGCTCAGTTCCAGGCCAAAAAGATCTGTAAGACTGTACCGCCAGCGAGCCATATGACTCTATACCGTCTGGGCAGGAAGCATGAGCTTTAAAGGGGAACTGAAGAGAGAGGTATATGGAGGCTGTCATGTTTGTTTCCTTTTAATCAATACCAGTTGCCTGGCAGCCCTGCTGGTCTATTTCTCTGCAGTAGTATCTGATGAAAACCAGAAACAAGCATGCAGCTAGTCTTGTCAGATCTGACTTATAAGTCTGAACCACTGAAACACCTGATCTGCTGCATGCTTGTTCAGGGGCTATGGCTAATAGTATTGGAGGCAGAGGATCAGCAGGGCTGCCAGGCAACTGGTATTGTCTAAAAGGAAATAAACATGATAGCCTCCATATACCTCTCTCTTCAGTTCCCCTTTAAGTCTTCTCTGAGGCAAATACTGGCATGATAGGCCAGGCCGAGTGAAAGTCATTAAAAGTGGGATCATACTTTATTTACTATTACTATAATTAAAAAGAACATATGAAAGCAATCCTCTGTGCGTAAAAACATTTATTTCTGCTGCAGAGAACAGTAGAAGCTTGTTTCCTTGCTTATCCCTGGCTAATCGGCAAGAATGTCTTTACCTGTGTCTTTACTCTTCATTCCCTTCCTTTTCTACTAAAGTGAATCAACTGTTGCCAAGGTGATGGCATACATTAAATAAGGGCATGGCGTGAGGCTGAAATTGTAAAATATCGTCTACAATGTTTTTAATTGTCTTTTCATCTTTATCTCAGTTAGAATAATAAATATATTAAAATAATGGTATTAAAAGCCCGGGGTGAAGCCGAAATGAAGAAATATTTACAGCCATAATGAGGATAGTAAAACATTGTTACTGTATAGACTCAAGTATAAGTCTAGAAATGTAGGTCTGATTCACTTCATAAAAGTATAGGGGTCGACTTATACACGAGTCACGGGGCAACACTGAGCACACTGAGTAATGTGTGTACTAATAGTGACATTCCCATTTGCAGCAATTTAACCAGTGGTAAGTGATACTTTGAGGAAAAGAAATACCAAGAAAACACAAGTTGAAAGTCCTGGCCACAACAATTAAACATGGAAAGGAGCGGGGGGAGATAATGGGCTGCAGGAAGGGGAGTGAATTATTGCTGCACTTGGGAGCCTGGGGTAGTTAATGGCTGCAATATTGTATAGAGTGCATTCAATAACACCTCCTGAGCCCCAAGTGCAGCCATTAACTTTGCTGGGAAGACTTAAACTTGAGTTAATAACAATTTCCTGCTTAAAGCGGTATAAAACCCTGACATGATATTCAATAAAACATGTTTTCCTACTTTTTATATGCACTACGGTTATCATATCTGCATTTGTGCATAAGTAATATTATTCATTTAGAAATTACGAGTTCCCAAAAGTACAGTTTTTTTTGCGTTATTGAATATTATGTCAGGGTTTTATTCTGCTTTAATAAATAAATATAAAATAAAAATAGTAAAAAAAAAATATACATTGCCATTAGCAACATTGCTTATCGTAAAAACTGATTAATCTCTTTCCCTAGCCTTAGGAACCATGGCAAATCTTGGTTCCAGGCAGGAAAAAAAAGATTCCCCAGTTGCGACATATTTTAATCTATTAAGAATAAAAAATCCCCGCCCCCCCAAAAAAGAGGAAAGTGTGGTGTGGTGAGCTCACTGCAATTTAATTACATGGGGTTACTAAAAGATCAGAGGTAGGGAGGTGAGATGAGATGCATCGGTAATGGAATCGTTTTGCCCAGGCTCAGCCCGGAAAAGTTTCAGAGCAGCCTGTCACCGGGAAATCTCCACTCTTTAAAGCTGTGACCTTTTATTACATCACTCAGAATTGGAATGAAAGTCTCTCCCCAGAGGCACAACAGCAGCGCGTGAAGGCAAGTGTATTAATCTAGAAGAGCAGTCGTTCCCCATGGGTGACAAGTGGCATCTGCCCAGCCAGCCAATTTAAATTCATTTTTTAGGTGTATTTTTAAATTTTGTTGAAGAACATATTTTTTTTTATACTGATGCATGGGGGGGGGGGGGGGGGGGGGGGTTAGGGCACCTGTTTCTAAGGCTGTGTGCTTTCCCTTCCTGAAAATGAAAGATTTGAACCACATGGTGGAAAGTATAACATGAGGTGCTATTTAAAGGAGAACTGTAGTGAGAGGTATATGGCGACTGCCATATTTATTTCCTTTTAAGCAATACCAGTTGCCTGGCAGCCCTGATGGTCTATTTGGCTGAAGAAGTGTCTGAATCACACCAGGAACAAGCATGCGGCTAATCTTGTCATATCTATCAAAATTGTCAGAAACACCTGATCTGCTGCATGCTTGTTCAGGGCCTATGGCTGAAAGTATTAGAGGCAGAGGATTAGCAGGATAGCCAGGTAACTGGTGTTGCTTAAATGGAAACAAATATGGCAGCCTCCATATACCTCTCACTACAGTTCTTCTTTAAAAAGTATTTTTTATGCAATGTATATTGGGGAATTTTTTTCCACTGCTTTGACATGGATGGCTTTGTAGTTAGCAGAATGGCAAAATGTTCACCGTAGTCTTTTAAGGTTGTGTCTGAGCTACCCCTGCCTTACAATGGGATTGTCACAAGATTATATTCAGTTTACCCAATGCTCTGTGTTTATTATCTAGTCTACATCCGGACCCTGTATTGCAAGCATTCCAAAATAATCATAAATGTTTCTGCTGTAATGAATCTGATCTCAGTCAGCCTGGCTCCTTTCTGGTACATTGCACGGGAGAGGGAAGGTTGTTATCTCACCTGCCACATTCCTGCTCCTCACTGACTGGCTGAGGGCAGTTCAGTTCAGGCAGTAATACAATAAATAACTACCAAGGAGCTCAGCGGTTATTTTAACAGCTGTAACAGCGATTCCTGATAGCAATGGATTACACCACTGAAAATAAGGTAGGCAGAAGTAATGTTTGTGAAATGAAAGTAAAACGAATGGATTAGCCTCCCAGTCCATCATCTGTCAGTGTTTACATACACTGAGGATTACATGTTGCTTTGATGAAACCATTCATTTTTTAAAAAAACTTTTCACTCTATTTTAGAAGGATGTTTAATAGTTTATGCATAAACCACTTTTTATTTTTTTCCTCATTCGCGAAAGAGGTCCTTTAAGTGGAGCAGGTTGTCAGATACTACGGAGGGGTGGTGGTATATTGGTGATCTAAAGCCGTTCAGGTCATATTAGGAAAAGGAAAAGCTTCAGCTCTTATCTAGTGGTGCTTGTAATGGCTCAACTACAATTACGCAAAATTTTGCGTAATTCTTTGCAGTTATGCATTGCGTAATTGCGATTATGTTACATACAGCATATTATGCATAAACCACTTTTTTTTTTCCCCTCATTCGTGAAAGAGGTCCTTTAAAGAGAAACTCCAACCTAGAATTGAACTTTATCCCAATCAGTAGCTAATACACCCTTTTACATGAGAAATATAATGATTTTCACAAACAGACCATCAGGGGGCGCTGTATGACTGATTTTGTGCTGAAACCCCTCCCACAAGTAGCTCTGAGTACCGCGGTACTCTGGGCAAACTGCCACAATGTAACAATGTTCACAGACAGGAATTAGCTGTTTACAGCTGTCTCTAACAGCCAAAACAGCTAGGAGCAGCTACATAACCTGCCCACAGTAAAAATGTCACCATGTAATAAATGTCAGAATGTAAATTGGGGAGAGGAAAGATTTTACAATGAGCAAACACTGACTAAATCATTTATACATAATTATGGTAAAAAATTAAGCACTTTTTTACTACATTATTTTCACTGGAGTTCCTCTTTAAACTCTTGTTCTCAACTTCCTCTTCTTTTCATTGTCACTTCCTCTGTATAAATAGAACAAGAGCCATTATGACCAGAGAGAGAGGCTGATAAGAACGTATCATTGATATTGTGTGTATGTTGTTATCATAGACACAATAATTAGAGTACTTTTCCCGTAATTAGTCTACACTTAGCACACAGCTTAACAATGTGCATTAATAGAGAATCTGTCATTAGGAGCTGAAATAGGTTAAGAGAGAAGGCGAGGCGTGAGGAGAAGGTAGAAACGAGCTGTGAAAATCCATAAAAATCTTGGATTGAGCACAAAGATGCGTAACCTCAGAGCTGCTACATATCCATCTACGAATATTTCCGATGGCAGCCGTGATTATGTACTTTACAGGCTGAGATGCTTAAAGTAGACCTGTCACAGCCGGTATGTGTAATGGCCTCAATCTTCATCTAAAGCTGCTATTAAAGGGATGGCTAACCTGCCAGAAATTGCTGTTAGTCCTGCTCAGGGACGAGCCCATCAACTGCAGGGAAAACATGCTATTTGCTTGATTTTCCATGCAATGAAATAGGCAATGTGTGTCCCCCGTCAGTAAGAATGAGGAGTGGCCTGGCAGTTTCCAGACCTGCGGTCCAATAATTACTGCTTCATTGACATAGGGGTGTTTGCTTGTTTTTGCTTTCCATGTAAACAGAAGCTGTGACTAGATACAAATGACTGGCCGTGTTGAAGCTATGGAGCCATTGACCCCAGTGCAGATTTTATACCTGCCTCCCTACTAGCAATGCATATGTTGTGGCCAGATCCCAAAGTTGGCCACTTCTGACTGACTGATGCAGCCAGTACACAAAGAACTTGCTCCTCCTGGACTTTGGCTGGCCAAAATGCGACCTGACCAGAGCTGGCCAGCCAAGTCCCGATGAAAGAAGCAAAGTTCAGCAGCAACTGCGGTCAGGGACATTGCTAGAAAGCATAGCAAAACCAATGGTGCCAAATCTTCCTGCTTTGCATTGTATCATCGGCCATGTCTCCTCCAGTACATTTAATACACACTGTCACTGTCCAACTCCAATGCTCGAAGGCCCTAGCCAGGCCAGTGAATAGGATGGACTGAGAAATGGAGAAATGTGTTCTCCTAGATGAACCACACCTTTCCTGATTTAATCTCATTCATTGATTTTAGCTGTGCCAAAAAATGTGTGAGGACCTCGGCCTTCGAGCACTGGAGATGGACATCACTGCTCTATAATAACTAGCTAAATTAGGCTTAAATTACAAAGCTGAAGACCTACCCATTGCGTGTTATAATGGTCATGTAAAGAGTAGGGATGTTCGGAAATGCCAGTTTCCGCTTCAGCGGAAAATCCACTTTCCGCCATTGCCGATTACCGCTACCGATTCCACTTTCCGCTACCGATTTCCGCATTCCGATGCGGATTTTCGCGGAAGTTTCCGCCGACTTTAACATCAATTTTCTAAATTTTTTCTCTTGTTCCTCTTCTGCTTAACATACCCTGAAAATGTGGTGTTTCTAGCACCTTTTGGGGCTTTGCTATTAACCTTTGTGCAAATGTTGGGTAAGCAGACTCCATAGAGTCTGTGGTCCAAACTCTGCTCCACTGCTAGCTGTGCTAAACCATACCCACATTGAAAGGGGTTGAAGTGACAGCCCAGCCACAGCCTCTACTGTGTCTTGATTAGGTGTTAAAGAGAAACTCCAACCAAGAATTGAACTTTATCCCAATCAGTAGCTGATACCCTCTTTTAGATGAGAAATCTATTCCTTTTCACAAGCAGACTATCAGGGGGCGCTTTATGGCTGATATTGTGGTGAAACCCCTCCCACAAGAAACTCTGAGGACTGTGGTACTCCTGGCAGTTTCCTGTCTGTGAACCTTGCTGCATTGTGGGAAATAGCTGTTTGCAGCTGTTTCCAACTGCCAAAAAAACATGCAGCAGCTACATCACCTGCCAGCAGTAAAAATGTCACCATGTGATAAATGTCAAAATTTAAATCAGGGATTTAAAAGATTTTACAATGGGCAAACACTGATTAAATCATTTATACATAATTATTGTAAAAATGAAGCACTTTTTTTATTACATTATTTTCACTGAAGTTCCTCTTTAAAGAGACTCTGTAACAACAAAAACCTCCCCTGGGGGGTACTCACCTCGGGTGGGGGAAGCCTCCGGATCCTAATGAGGCTTCCCACGCCGTCCTCTGTCCCACGGGGGTCTCGCTGCAGCCCTCCGAAAAGCCGGCGACAGAGCCGACTGTAGCTTCAATATTTACCTTTGCTGGCTCCAGCGGGGGCGCTGTGGCGACTTCCGGCACGGAAATAGACGGAAATACCCGATCTCCGTCGGGTCCACTCTACTGCGCAGGCGCTGGAAACTTGCGCCTGCGCAGTAGAGCAGACCGATCGGGTATTTCCGCCTACTTCGGCGCCGACAGCCATCAGAGCGCCTGCGCAGGAGCCAGGAAGGTAAATATTGCGTCACGGCTGTACGGAGGGCTACAGCGAGACCCCCAAGGGACGCAGGACGGCGTGGGAAGCCTCATTAGGATCCTGAGGCTTCCCCCACCCGAGGTGAGTACCCCCCAGGGGCCGTTTTGTCGTTACAGTTCCTCTTTAAGGTGACTGAGTAGCAGCTTGGCAATGCTTCACCTTCAAAAAGGCTTCCTCCACTAGACCTCAGCGAGCGGAACGCTGGCAACATGACTGCAGCTGTTCACAACTAAATCAATGAACTTTAAAGAGGGAGGAGGAGGGATGGAGGGGAAGGGGGAAAGAACAGGGAAAGGAGTCTGCTAAATGTAGCCACTAACGATACAATCTTTTTCATCCAATCTTACCATTTATATGTAATATAAGTTAACTGCCTAAATTATCCATTCAATATATTCACTCAGCTTAACCTCATACTACATAGATTTGGTAAAATTGGATGAAAAAGACTATATCGTTAGTGGCCACCTTAGAGGTGGCCATACATTAGAAGATTATGGGCAGATTCGACCAAGAGACAAATTTATCTCTAATCAAATCTGATTATAGATACATTTGTCTCTTGGTCGAATCTGCCCATACACTACAGGCCGATTCCTGTCCGATTTTAGCATGAAATCAGGAAGTCGGCTGAGCCCGCCGCGTCCACCCGGCCGCTGCCCCTAAACTGTATAAATGTATGTAATGTAGTACATTTATACATTACCTGTCCTGTAGCAGCTTCCGCATGGCGTCCGTCCATCTCGCCGGGTAACAGCCGCATACACGCTAGAGGTGCAAATCGTCTAATGTCAGGCGCTATGCACCGCCGGCGTGTATGCGGAACCCGGAGAGATGGACGGAAACCGCGTGGAGGCTGACACCGGACAGGTAATGTTTAAATGCACTACACTACATACACTTACACATTGCGGCGGCAGCAGCGGCGAGGGTTTCGTCATCTCGTCGCTCGTTCGCAAATCGGACGCCTTACCATCGCACACCTGACCAACCAACTTCGGCCCGACATTTTTCAGCATTTCTGTCTCGAAATTTGTCACTTTGTCGGACGGGCATGCACTTGGCAGCACCAATGGTCGATTGGTTGGTTGGTCGGCTAATGTATGGCCACCTTAAGTGTGATTAAGTAATCATATTGGATGTTTGCCCACTCACAACTGGGTAATACGCTTGTAGGTAAGCCAGGAGAGAAGCACAATATAAATGTTCTGTGACTTGTCTTGTCTCTTGTCTAGAATTAAATTAGGGTATTTATCATGCATAAACAATGCATTTCATGGGACCGACTGGCCCACTTCATCAGGTATCAGACCATAAAGGGCAACTGAAATGAGAGGGATATGAAGGCTGCCATATTTATTTCCTTTAAAATAATACCAGTTGCCTTGCAGCCCTGTTGATCTATTTGGCAGTAGTAGTGTCTGAAGAACACCAGAAACAAGCATGCATCTAATCTTGTTGGATAAGACAATAATGTCAGAAACACCTGATATGCTGCATGCTTGTTTAGGATCTATGGCTAAAAGTATTAGAGACATAGGACCAGCAGGGCTGCCAGGCAACTGGTATTGCTTAAAATGAAATAAATATGGCAGCCTCCATATCCCTCTCACTTCAGTTGTCCTTTAACGGCAGGAATTTCACAAACAACATGAGTGCCTTTTTGTTCTTATGCTCTTACTTCTATGAAGTAAGTTTACACTTACCTCCATCTAATATAATAATTGTGTTGCTATTCTGGGGAGCACCCACCAACGGGAGGAGGAGGAAACTGAAATATTTGATTGGAGGGGGCTTAAAAAGGCATGTGGATAGTCATCACTCTGAGGGTGGAGCACAATGCTTGTAGGCTCTTCTGTTCCTGGAGAATACTGGCCTGCATGGTTGATGGAGTGGTTAAAAAGGGGAGGGGGTAGGTTATACTGTTTTTTTTTCAATTGACAAAATAGTAAAAATACTTCACTCTACATGTAGAGCGTATCTCCCTATATGTAGAAGAAGCAGTAGCCACAGGGGCATTGTAAAGCTTGGGAACCCCCGACGCACCACCTTGGGACATGGCTGCACATGTGGCTGAGCATAAAAACCATGTGGTGTGCTTCGTAAAGCCAACAGTACATTTTTTTTCTCTGCCAACAGATTTCCCACATTAGGTTTTTTAAACAGCAGCTGCGGTTACAAACTCTGTGAGTTCTGACGGGTTTTTCGTCAAAACTATGTTAAATAAATGATTTTTCGTTGATTAAAGTACTGAGGAGACATCCATCTGTAGATGTAATCCCATTGGTTCCAATTTATACATATGCATTTTTATCTCCGTATGATAGAGCCTTCCCCGGATGACATCCTCTCCTGCTACAAAACGCCCTCTCCACGCCAGAGAAAGAGTCGCGCCTATTCAAAGGAGCGCTATAATTAGCAGGATAGGAGGCCACGTTTGATCTCGCCTTCCGATTAAACATTATTCAGATGTTCTCTAATCTTATCTTTAAAGCTCAACTCCAGGCAGATATTAAAAATAAGCACCTTTTAATCTTTTTCTGTATGCAGTGAGAATGATAAATTCATTTTTTTTAAATACTGCTAATGTAAGCATCTGATTATAAATTTATATTAGTTCCTGTTTAATCACCTGCACAGCAGGACTTGGGAAGAAAGCGACTGCAATGTAAGCAAAAGAGGCTCTAGGATACTGAGTGATTTTAACCGAATCCGGTAATTCGGGCGCAGGAGAAGTTTGGGTGCCAATAGAAGCGCCCATGTTAATGGCCTAGATTAGCGGTTATTAGGGATCAGATTTGCTTGAGAATTTTTCGGTAGTTCATTTTCGCACTGAAAATGCCATTTTCAATTTCGAGAAAATATTTACGAACATACACTGTATTTGCACAATATGGTCAAAGAAAACAAATTTTTCTTTCCATTGTGAAAATTTTACAGAAAACACAAAAAAATAGTTATTTTTACTATGAAAAATCACAAACTTATTACAAAATGATTTTTGATGACATTTTCGCTCGTAAGCTGAATTTTACATCATCAAAGAATATCGGCTTTTCCTCTCATCACAGTTAGGGATGCTCATTTGGATTACAGGGAATTTAAATTTCCGTAGGGCAATATAAAAGCTTTCTTAATGAACCTAGCTGTTGGCTATAAGAATTCCATAATGTAAGGTGTGCTAAGACTCGCTCTGTGGTGCCCCCTTACTACAGTGGTCACCCCAGGCATCTGCCTGGTTTGCCTAAGCCTAAAAACGGCGCTGCCGATGGTATATTTTTAAAGCGGATCCGAGATGAAAAACTAACTATAACAAGTAACTTGTTTATATATCTTATCTACAGTTTAGATCGTTTACACAGCATATCTAGCTGCCAACAGCTTAAACATTTTATGATTATTTATTCCTGTGATACAATGAGGGCAGCCATGTTCTGGTTGTCACATTGTCACGGGTCTGAAGGCTGGAGATGCTATCAGCTTGCCTGTGTGTAAATTCAGGCCTCTCTCCTCCTCCCCTCTGCCTCTGAAATCTCTGGCTAGTTACCTCCTCCTCCTCCTGCCCAGACTGAGATCCCATAAGCCCTTGCTACAGTGCCAAGGCTCTCTGAAAAGCTGTGGGCGATGCTTGTTTAGTTTATAGGGAATTAGAGTATTAAAACAAAACCAGAAAAGTATTTGGCTTCAGGAATGCCCTATAAACTATATGAAAGGAACACAATTATGCAATGAGTAAACGTTTATCTCGGATCCACTTTAAAGAGACTCTGAAGCAACATTTAAAATCAACATTTTTACCTTATAATCAACATGGGCATGTCTGCCCCTGCTAAAACGCCGCTATCCCGCGGCTGAACGAGGGGTCTTAACCCCCCCAAATCCCCTATGTTATTCCCGGGCAGCACTTCCTGTTGAGGCAGGGCTAATGGCCGCAGCCCTACCTCTCAGCGCGTCTATCAGCGCTGATCGCCACCTCTCTCCCGCCCCTCTCAGTCTTCCTTCACTGAGAGGGGCGGGGGAGAGGCGGAGATCCGCCGCTGATAGACGCGCATGGAGGCAGAGCTACAGCCATTAGCTCTGCCTCCATGATCAGCAAAATCTACGACCAAGTTGGTTGTGGATTTTGCAGGGGGGGGGGGGGATTTGGGGGTTAAAGACCACTCGTTCAGCCACGGGATAGCAGCGTTTTAGCTGGGGCAAACATGCCCATGTTGATTATAAGTTAAAAAGCAATTTTTAATGTCGCTTCAGAGTCTCTTTAAGTTGGACTTTCGGGAAAATTTGGATTGAAAGGATGGTATGATTTCTGTTACGTGTCTCTATTACAGCCAAGCACATGTATTCTCCCACTCTCAGTTTAAATGACGTATTTCTTGCAGCACTCATAAGTTGTGCTGCGGTGTAACGATCTTGTAACGTGCATTTTAAATGTGTGAATTCACCTCCTGCCTTGTGCTGAAAGAAGGTTCGCTCGTTTTCTATATATATAACAAGAAACACTCACTTTCTCTTTTTGTCCCCTAGAGTAATGAAACAGCCATTAAAACACCCTGTTCAAGGAGACAGAGGAGAGAAGAGTGATGGGGAGGTGACAGAGTGGTAAAAATACCCTGATGGAGACCTGTCTGAACTCGACAATGCCTCTGTACGAGTTAGACTAATTATCAGAAGCTGAATCCTGAAGGTTTGTCCCCAGGATCACTAAATTCACTCTGCCAGCTGGCAATTGTGAATATAATAAGTCTGAGAAAGATACATGTGCTACAATATTGTCAGAGCTCGATAGAGATAGATTGGGACGAGTTCCCGCCGTCAGGGCTAAGCTACAGCTATCTGCGTAACGTATCAGAACATTACAGACAGGGGCGTAACTATACTTAAAGAGGAACTCCAGTGAAAATAATGTAATTTAAAAAAAGTGCTTCATTTTTACAATAATTATGTATACATGATTTAGTCAGTTTTCCCATTGTAAAATCTTTTAAATTCCTGATTTACATTCTGACATTTATCACATGGTGACATTTCTACTGCTGGCAGGTGATATAGCTGCTGCTTGCTTTTTTGGTGCTTGGAAACAGCTGTAAACAGCTATTTCTCACAATGCAACAGGGTTCACAGACAGAAAACTGCCAGGAGTACCATGGTCTTTAGAGTTTCTTGTGGGAGGGGTTTCTCCACAATATCAGCCATACAGCGCCCCCTGATGGTCTGTTTGTGAAAAGGAATAGATTTCTCATGTAAAAGGGGGTATCAGAAACTGATTGGGATAAAGTTCTTGGTCACAGTTTCTCTTTAATAGGGGCTCCCTATGCAAAAATGATAGCATGGGGTTCCCTTTGTCCACAGACCCCATGCGGGTCACGTGATCGGGAGCCGGCGAATGGCCGCAGCGAGTGTTCTACTGTGAAGCAGGACCTGGAAGCAGGAAAAATTACACACGTTCCGCAGACTTTTTTTGTGAGCGACTAGGGAGGGTTTTTTTGCCGATTGGCGGCACTTGCCGTTGGGGAGAGGAAGGAGGAGGGGCCCTCAAAGCCTCTGGGCCCCCCTGTGATGGCAGGAGTCGCAGGGGTGATTGTGAATAGTGATGATCGTACTCTGCTAACTACGATTATGCGAAATTACGCTCATTTACGCAATTACGCATACACGTTATTACAAATTCATAATTCCATTGACTGTGTGTAATCATTCGTCATTACGCATGAATTTATGTGTAATTTACGTGTAATTTCATGCCGACTTTGGTGGTGAATAGCAAACCCCCCCACACATGCTATTGCTACATATGTTACAGAGAATATTGGGCCCAGCTCAAAAATGTTTTGTTTTTTTTCAAAAAGACCTTATAGTTTTTGAGAAAATGGATGCAATGATGCAGAGGCCCACCTCCAGAAAAGGAGAAAGACCCAACTAGACGAAGCTCCTTTGTGATATCAATAATGAAAGGTTTACATTGGTGTAAGAGGAGCAGAAGGGGGAGGGTGGTTCAGGGGAAGAGAAAAAGGATCAAATGTGGTGGTGATGGGAGGGGGTAGAGGTGCAGGTGGAGTTTTTAAATGTCGAAAGACACAACTTTTATAATGGAGCTTTTTCCTGTACTCGCACAGCAAGTTGCCATTGAGCAGAAATATAGTGCTAAGCTAAATAGGGAACATTATCTGAAATGAGCAAGAAATCTGTTTTGACTAAATTATATTAATTGGATTAAAAGGAACTAAGACTTTTCCTAAACGCTCTTATTTGTAACACGTTAAAGCGGATTAGGACGAACAGCAAATAAAGCTCCCCAGATGTGCAGGGAGGGGGAACTGACTTTAATACTATTTGGATTACAGTTGTATTACAATAATACAATTCTCAGAGCTGGAAAAGCATAAAAAGAAGAAATTATCCTCTGTACTGCGGCTTGCGGTGGAATGGCAGTTCCCCACATGAAATGTGTCCTTGCCTGAGCTGCATGACAGCGCATTTCAACACAGCATACTCCAGTAACCCCGCTTCCTACAGACATTAGATGCTTGCAGGTGCATGTTATGAGCACTCTAGAACTTAAAGTGTATCCCAGAGGTTGATGGATTGAAACCATCCTCTGCTAGGTGGTTTTTACACCTTGCTTTACCACATGGGCCAATCGGTGGCCATAGCCCCGTAAGAGAAAGTGTCATTAGGGCCTTGCTGTAATATAGATAGTAGTGTAACTATTTCAACTAATGTTGTACCCTTCTTAAACTTGAAGGTTATATACAAATGTAAGCAGAGTGATGCAGTGGAAGTGTGCTGGGCCCATAACCCAGAGGTCGATGGATCGAAACCATCCTCTGCTAGGCATGATTTCATTTTTGCACCTCGCTTTATCGCATGGGCAAAACGGTTTCCATAGCCCTGTAAGAGAAAGTGTAATAAGGGCCCTGCCGTAACATAGATATTACGGTAGCTAAGACTACTCCTGGGCCTTTCTTGTACTTGAAGAGATGGGTGAACTGTGACATCACACATAAAAAAAAACAAACAAACAGAGAAGCTTCCCCATATTGGAGCATTGGATTTGGTAAAGTCTTAAGCCAATGTGTTGTAAGACACAAGTAAGCTTTCGGTTAGCAGGAAGGGTTGCATGGCCACCTAGCTTTTCATCCTTCCCATCCTTGCCCTGGAATCTTCCAGACTTCACATTGCTGTCCTTTGCTGTGTGTGTTGCACCAGCATCATCCAGGGGGGCACATGATCTTTCTGAAGTCTTGAATTGAAGCCTGTAAGCAGTATCACCATGTGTCCTACTGCTTTCATCTGGCAAAAAAGCAAGCTAATTTTTCTCTTGGGTATATTGCAATGGTACATGCTAGGCTGGCTTCAGCATGTAGCGTTGGTGGTATAGTGGTGAGCATAGCTGCCTTCCAAGCAGTTGACCTGGGTTTGATTCCTGGCCAATGCATGGGAGCTTGCTTTTGACAGACTACAAATCCCTGGAAGACAAGATCCATGGAGAGAGGGGGAGAGAGAGAGAGAGAGAGAGAGAGAGAGAGGGGGGGGGGAGAGAGAGAGAGAGAGGGGGGGGGGGGAGAGAGAGAAAGAGAGAGAGAGAGAGAGAGAGAGAGAGAGAGAGAGAGAGAGAGAGAGAGAGAGAGGGGGGGGGGGGGAGAGAGAGAGAGAGAGCGAGAGAGAGAGGGAACCCCCCATACCATCCATTACATCCTCCACCCTCCTATGGACTGTATTCCTATATCCTTCCCTTATTCCCACAATCCCCCCCACGTTAATGTTTTGTTTTGCTGTGGCAATGATAAATGTATTTGGTCCTGCCAATAAAGCTTTTTTTGGATTTGGATTTGGGAGAGAGAGAGGGAGAGAGAGAGAGAGAGGGAGAGGGAGAGAGAGGGGGAGAGAGAGGGAGAGAGAGAGGGAGAGAGAGAGAGAGAGAAGAGAGAGAGAGAGAAGAGACAGGGAGAGGGAGAGCGAGAGGGATAGAGAGAGGGAGAGAGAGAGGGAGAGAGAGAGAGGGAGAAAGAGAGAGAGAGATAGAGAGAGAGAGAGAGAGAGAGGGAAGGTGTAATGATCGCTGCTGCAGCAGCTATTGCTGGAAGTAGTAGTGCTGCAGCTCAGGCAGTTCTGATCTATTTCCATGCAAGCTGCATAGATTTGTCTGTCTTTCCCTGCTGTCAGCTTGTGACTGATTATCATTCACCTGTGTGGGAATCTGCATGTCTGCTCCCATTGGATGACCTCAGTATAAAGATCTGCTTCCTGCAGGGTTTCCTTGGGTTTTCATAGCTTCAGTGTAAGCCAGTCTTGCTGTCGCTTTAGCCCCCGATCGTGTTTCTTGTTATAAAGATACTTTGCTGGTCTTTGCATCATATATTGGTTCATTGCCAATATATATGCATACCAGCACGTTTATTATTTTCCTTGTATTTGTGTTACGTTAATACATCAGTGTCGCTGATGTATACGTACACGAACTGTTTATATCCTGTGTGCAGTTAGTCAGCTTTCCAGCACGTTTTGGTAGGTTGCGCGTACCGTGAACACCCGTGCTAAGGTAGTTACCCTGCTCCTGGTTCTGTTTGTGGATTGCGTTCATCTCTGCGAAGAGATAACGAATCCTTCTGAATCCTGTTCTGTTACTGTTTGTGGATTGCGTTCATCTCTGCGAAGAGATAACGAATCCTTCTGAATCCTGTTCTGTTACCGTTTGTGGATTGCATTCATCTCTGCGAAGAGATAGCGAATCCTTCTGAGTCCTGTTCCCTGTATTACTCTAGTCCTAGTCAGCGTTCCTGCTTATGTCATATATCGGTTCATTGCCGATATATACATATGTTAGTCAGACGTTACAAATAGTTTCATTGATAGCTGTAATTGTAATACGCTAGGAAAACATACTTATTGTATATTTATCTGTGTTACGTTCATCTATCTTGATCCTGCTGTTTTCTGACTGTCCTGTCCTGTCTTTGTGAGGCACGCCATCGCCGCAGCGCATTGGCTGCCTCATTCCAGTCTGTCTGGTTTTGGACGCTTGCTGTCGCTAAGTAGCCGCTAGCTAGCAAGCGTTCATTCTGTCTACCTGTCCTGATCTCCTCAGTTCTGGTTTATGCGCTCAGCGCTACTTTGCGCTGAGACGTTATAACGAAAGCATTGTTTGTGGCTGTCAGATCTGCACCGGCTCTATGCGCCACAATCTCCTATTGGAGTCAGTCCTCCCCTCCACTATACTAGGGATAGCCTGTTTCCTGGTGCTAGTGTGTGTATCTCCTCCACGCCAGCTCATGCGTTGCATGCTGACTGTGGAGAATACACCACCAAGCCTTACAGAAGGAGAGTGAGAGAGAGAGAGAGAGGGGGAAGGAGAGTGAGAGGGAGAGAGAGAGAGAGAGAAGAGAGAGAGAGAAGAGAGAGGGAGAGAGAGAGAGAGAGAGAGAGAGAGCACGGCAGTTGCGGAATTTTGTGTCGGCGGAATGGAAATTGCACTTTCAGATCATCCCTACAGGAGAGGAGCAGGAAGGCTCTATAGGACCCAGAGCCTTCCCTCTCCTTAGGTAAGTATCTGTTTTTTTTAATTTACGCTTCAGGCCCCCTTTAAGAAATGGGAAAATTCGGGATCGGTTGAAAAGGGCGCCCAAGCTGCCTGTATGAAAAGGGCGCCGCCATAGACATCAATGTTATTTCTGGAAATATGGGCTACAAGGTGTAGAAAAGGGCGCCCGAGTTTTGATATAGGCTACAAGTGGGCTCCCCTTTGTAGCCCATATTTTTTCGGCTACAAGGTTTTCGGCTACAAGCGGCCTCCCCTTTGTAGCCCATATTTTTTTCGGCTACAGTAAGGTGCCCCTCTGTAGCCCATATTATTGACTTTTTTTGTAGCCGAAGTTTTTATATGGGCTACAAGCACTGTAAGCCGAATTATTTCATTCCCCCACTATCCATGGCGGCCTGGAGGGGGAATAGTAATTAACACATCCTGGAGGTTTTTTTTCTAGCCGAAGTTTGTATATGGGCTACAAGCGCTGGAAGCCGAATTATTTCATTCCTCCACTATCCATGGCGGCCTGGAGGGGGAATAGTAATTAACACATCCCGGAGTTTTTTTGTAGCCGAAGTTTTTATATGGGCTACACCAAGCGTCTTTTTTGTAGCCGAAGTTTATATGGGCTACACCAGGCGCCTTTTTTGTAGCCGAAGTTGGTATATATATGGGCTCCACCAGGCGCCCTTTTTTACCGGCGCCCTTTTCATGTAGACCCGAAAATTCAAGTGAAACTCAAAAAATTTGAATATTGTGCAAAAGTTCAATTATTTCAGTAATTCAACCTAAAAGATGAAACTAATATATGTAATAAGAACCCTTTGCAGGTGTTTTGGATTAATTAGCTGATTGCAATCTGACACTTTGAGCCTAGAATATTGAACATTTTCACAATAGTCTAATGGTCTGAGATTTTGATTTTCAGGTTCTCATAAGCTGTAAGTCATAATCATCAAAATTATAACAAATAAAGGCTTGAAATATCTCGCTTTGCATGCCATGAGTCTATTTCCTGCATTCGTTTCACCTTTTAGGCTACTTGCACACCAAGACGTTGCGTTAGGTGCTACGTTAAGGTCGCATAACGTGCACCTAACACAACGTATGGTGCTGCAAGTGAGGACGGTAGAGTGAGCCGCGTTAGGCGGCTCGATTCCTATAATGTCTCCCAGAGTGGCGCTGATTGGCCAGCGGGACCACGTGATGCGGAGCGAGACACTCCGCATCACGTGGTCCCGCCGGCCAATCAGCGGCCGCCAGTGCAGTGAATATTAAGTAGCCATGTGCGCGGCTACTGTAGCTGGCTCTCCCCGCCTCCTCTCCGCCCCCCACTGCGCATGTGCAAACAGTCTAACGCGCTATAGCCGCTGTAACGCCGTACCATGCTGCACTTTCCGGAGAACGTGCAGCATTACATGTAACGCAACGTGGGCTGTGTGAACAGCCCACTTGTGTTACATTGCTGTGCGTTGGGGGAGCGTTACAGGCGCACTAACGTGCGTCTGTAACGTCTTAGGCCTCGATTCATAAACAGCAGTGCGATAACAAAAATCTTGTCGGGAAAATACCGCACTCGGTATTTTCCCGGTCTGTGTGCTAATTCATAAAGATTTCCCCAGCTGCCCTTGGAGGTCGGTAAATTACCGCAGCCCATTGAGCGGTAGAGTAGAGCAGTGTCCCGATTCCCTCTTTGCTCTGCAGAAATGAATCACAGAGACGGCTCTCTCTGGCTCTCCCACTGATGACTCAGACAGATGAGTCACACAGTCTTTCCCTGCCTGCTGAAATGATTCACACAGAGGGCTTTCTGGCTCTCTCCACAGATGAATCAAACAGACTTTCGGATCTCTGCACTTTGCATTAATCAGAGCTGTCGGTAACTTGTTAAGACCTCACCAGAGGTGTCGGTAACTACCGCCAGGCTTACCGCATGTTGCAGGCTTTATGAATTGACATTTGCTGACAATTTACTGACATGTGTTGTCGGTAACTGCAGCCAAGTCGGTAATTTAGCTCCCTGGTCGGTAATGTCAGCTTTTCATGCGGTAACAGCCTTTATGAATTGACATTTTGCTAAGTGGTCGGTAAAGTCTGCTGTTTTCAGCATTACCGCATGAGGTAATGCTTTATGAATCGAGGCCTGGCCTCGATTCATAAACAGCAGTGCGATAACAAAAATCTTGTCGGGAAAATACCGCACTCGGTATTTTCCCGGTCTGTGTGCTAATTCATAAAGATTTCCCCAGCTGCCCTTGGAGGTCGGTAAATTACCGCAGCCCATTGAGCGGTAGAGTAGAGCAGTGTCCCGATTCCCTCTTTGCTCTGCAGAAATGAATCACAGAGACGGCTCTCTCTGGCTCTCCCACTGATGACTCAGACAGATGAGTCACACAGTCTTTCCCTGCCTGCAGAAATTACTCACACAGCCGGCTCTTACCACTGATGACTCAGACAGATGAGTCACACAGTCTTTCCCTGCCTGCTGAAATGATTCACACAGAGGGCTTTCTGGCTCTCTCCACAGATGAATCAAACAGACTTTCGGATCTCTGCACTTTGCATTAATCAGAGCTGTCGGTAACTTGTTAAGACCTCACCAGAGGTGTCGGTAACTACCGCCAGGCTTACCGCATGTTGCAGGCTTTATGAATTGACATTTGCTGACAATTTACTGACATGTGTTGTCGGTAACTGCAGCCAAGTCGGTAATTTAGCTCCCTGGTCGGTAATGTCAGCTTTTCATGCGGTAACAGCCTTTATGAATTGACATTTTGCTAAGTGGTCGGTAAAGTCTGCTGTTTTCAGCATTACCGCATGAGGTAATGCTTGTAAGCAGCCTTAAGTTGAATTGCTGAAATTTTTTTTTTTACTTTTGCACAATATTCTAATTTTTTGAGTTTCCATGTATTTTATCGACCTGAAAAGTGTCTTTGAAAAAAGTACGCTTGCGTGGACTTCTCTTTGTAGCTGTAGAAATAAGTGCCTGTGAATTAATTAACAAAAAGGGCCTGATTGGAAATATATATAGAGAAAAAAACTGCAGCTTTTTTTCTCCTAAAATTTTGAAGGGTTGGGTATTTATGGTAACCATAATGGACACAGCATGCATCCAAAAAAGGCAACGAGAAACTTGGGTGCCGCCGGGTAATGCCGATAGTAGGACATTGGTAATTTTGCTTATATTCTATCATCGTCTTCCCTAACCTATCTCTCACACAAACCTTCCGCTATGTACGCCAAACACTAAACTATAGCCGATGTGGGGCTACATCAGGAGTGTCAAACTGAAATACAAAATGGGCTGAAATTGTACACTGGGACCTAGTCGCGGGCCAACCACAATGTCTACTGGCCATCTTCCTCCCTCAAGTTCCCAGGTGTCTAAGGGCCCTCCTCCAACCCCTATTTCCCTGGTGTCTAGCGCCTCTCCTTCCTCCCCTATACAGTTCCCTGGTGTCTAGTGCCTCCCCTCCCTCCTCTATACAATTACCTGGTGTCTAGTGCTTTCCCCCTACCTCCCCCATATAGCTTCCCTGGTGTTCTAGGGCTTCACCTCCAATATAGATTCCCTGGTGGCCTTGAGTGGGCCAAACATAATTCAATGTGGGGAAACCACCTTGAGGGCCAAATTTAATGGCTCTGAGGGCCAGATTTGGCCCGCGGGCCAGAGTTTGACATGTATGGGCTACATAATAACCAACCCGGTGCCAAGCTACCAGAGTAGTAGCTATGGATGGGCAAGTGGGGGCACATGTCCCCAGGTGATGCATGAGCCAGCATGAGAGACGGCTCGCTGGCTGCCCCTGATTCTCTTCCTTCCTCTGCAGAAGCGTTAACAGCAGCAGAATAAGGCTATCTAAAGGGGGCACATCTGGCTAAATAAAGGGGCACATATTTGGCTATATAAAGAGGGGCACATCAGGCTATCTGAATGGGGTTAGGGGGCACATATAGCTATCTAAATAACTTTTGACTCCACCCATGACCTCATTCTGATGTGTGGCCACACCCATTTTGTCCAGAGAGGGGGCGCAAAAACTGTCCCCGGCGCTGAAAACCCTAGCAACGCCTCTATCAACTACTTACCCCAGTGCTGCCCCCGCCAAACTGTGTGTGTCGATTACTGAACTCCTCTACCGAATGCCGATATCTGGAGTTTGGCTACATATCGGAACCCCTGGCGCCGCTGACAGACCTCCGCGGCTATTTGGAGTTTGGCTAGTAGCTAAACTCGGTGCATCATTTTTGTGGAAAAATTCTGCATTCCATGATTGCTCCAATGCTTCAGAGTTCTCTGTTTGGGCTAAAATAACCGAGTTGCGGTAAATCGGATAGCCACAGTAATCCAATTCTCATTCTCTGATCTCTGAGTTCCGATTGGACATTCGAAAATTTCAATTCCATGGAATCTAAATAAGCATCCCTACCCAACACCCCGGAAAATATTAAGTGGTGGGTGGGTGATCGGTAAAATGGATAGGAAATAGTAACAGCGATAACAGAACTATAAAGACACGCCTTCTACTTAAAGAAGAACTTTACATGGGGAAAAAATACATTGCAAAGTTAAGACGGTAAAAAAAAGAGCGGTCATGAAATGATTGATATTCGCCATGTTATTCATTCATATTGTTTGATCCACAATTAGCCTGCTGGTCATCATCTTTACTACTGGCAGACGAGTAAAAAAACTATACAGCATACACTGCCATTATCTATAACCACACCCCCTAACAATGCAATAGGCTAAAAGCTTTTTTTTTTTATAGCTATAATAAACACAGAGGGAGATACTGGTTTTTTTGGCAGTTGGAAAAAGTCATTATTTCCCACAATGCAACGTGGTTGACAGACTGAAAACTGTGAGGACTATGGGCATGACATCACACTGTGGGAGGGGTTTCGCCTCAATATCAGCCACACAGGCCCCCCCCCCCCCCCTCCCCAAGCCTCTATGAGGCTCTCTCTCCCTCCCTCCCTCCTCCTTCCCCTTCCCTCCTCCCCTCCATAATCTTTATGGAACAGGACAGCGATTCGTCCTGTTCCGCCTCTCACAGGCATCAGCCTATGAGAGGACGGCGCTCCCTGGCCAATCAGAGGCCGGGGATCGCCGATCTCGTACAGCGCTGCCGGGCACTGCAGTGCTGTACAGTTGTAGACAAAGGGATTTCTTTCCCCTTTTGTTTACAAACAGCCTGCTAGCCGCGATCGGCGGCTAGCAGGCTATTCCCTGGGAAACTGCAGCCCCAGGACTTGACGCCAATTGGCGTAAGCCGGTCCTGGGGCTGCCGCCTCGGCCACGCCCATCCGGCGTTAGGCAGGCCCCAGAAGGTTAAAGTGAACCAGAGATAAAGCACCCTCATGTATTTTACCATAATATATCAGTGGGAACATTAGAGAAAACACCTACCCTGCTCTCTGTTTCTGTCCCGCTTCTCTGCGTGTTGGTAGTGTGACTAGTACTACTACTAATCAACAGCAGAAGTAAGCGTAGTCAGTTTCAGGCCTGAAGTCGTGCACAAGGTCAGAGATATCGAGGTACAAATCGTAAAGAGAAATCGGAGCCAGTAACCAGGCTAAGTCATGCACAAAAGTCAGATGGCAGTCGTATTGTAAGGATTAGGCAATAACGTAGTCAGGGACAAGCCGAGTCGGTAACAAATATCAGATGGCAGCGGTATAGAAGGACTAGACAGGAGCGAGGTCAAGAGGCAGGCAAAAGTCGGTACACAGATAATATACAATGAGATGTTACAATAATAATATTACAAGAATATATACGAAAATAATAAAGACTGACTAACTGGAGTGCATATATATTGTGCGTCTACACAATATATGAATGTAGCTCAAGGAAGGTATCTAGGCTAGAAACCAGCGCACTGATTAGTATCAAAGCCGAAGAATGACTGAGCGCTCAGACCTTAAATACACATGATAACTACAGGCAACCACTCCCACAAAGTGATGTCACGAGTGACATCACTGCTGACATCAGTCAGATCCTCCTTCTTAGCCTATAAGGCTCTTTAGACTTCGCGCGCACCCGACACAGTACTGCGCATGCGTGCGCCGGAATGCACTGCCGCAGGGACACCAGGGATGCTGCTGGAGGATGCCGGAACTGAAACCCCGCTGCTCGCCCAGAGAACGCAGGAGACGCCGTGGGACCTGCCGATGGAAGGTAAGGATGTTATAGTTTCATTCTTCACTACTCAGCCTGCGTCTAATCAGCCCTGATAAAATCCCTGATTGAGCATTCAGTCTGGCTTTGCTCAGGAATCATTATAGCTGAGTTTGTCTTCTCTGATGTCTTTTCAAGCCCAAGCCTGCCCCCTTCTGGCTCTGCTATAATGACTCAGCTATAATGATTCCTGAGCAAAGCTAGACTGAATGCTCAGTCTGGGATTTTATCAGGGCTGATAAACAACAAGCAGGTTAAGCAGTGAAGGATGAAACAGAGAGCAGGATAGGTGTTTTCTCTCAGGTTCCCACTGATATATTTGGTAAAATACATGAGGGTGCTTCATCTCTGGTTCACTTTAAGTTCAGGACTAGCAGTGTCTCCCACATACCTGTCAGTACGATATAATAGTCTGTGCAGTTCTGCTGCATGTAAACAACTTGCCTTAAGCCGGAACTCCCATTTAGAAATAGCTTTTGCCAAAATAATAATGGTGGAAAAAAAAAAGCATCACTTAAATGTCATCTTGACAATTCCTTCTTGAAGTTAAACTTTCATCGGATTGTCGGAGAAGGAGCAGTACGGTCGGCGCTTGGAAGACGCCATTCTTAAGAGAGAGAAAACTAATTGAGCGGCAAATGATTTCTTCCAGATGGTATGTATACCATGTGAATCCAGCAAATTATAAATATCCTCAGGTGTCTCCAGGAATCACTCCAAAATGAAATCTGTCTGGTGAAGCGTGCGGCAGGGGATGTATTTGCAAATCGCACGCAGCCAAACGTTTGCTGGGATAATTTCATTACTTCGGATTTCTTAAAGGTAAGTGAACCTGTAACATTTATATGCTAATGGAAGTGTAGCCGAGGTTAACCTAAGGTTAACGAACAGATACTTACCTAAGACAAAGGAATCCTGCAGAGGCTTCCCATGTACTCCAGGCAGGTAATAAAAGGGTGCCTGGAAATGTAGGTGTCCATGAAAGCCAATAGTAGAATATCGGTTAATCTGCCAATCTTCTACTTTTAAATTGTAAAGACAGTTTGTAAAATGTCGGTATTAAATACTGATATTTTATGATAGATATACCCTTCCTTACTCTAACACAGAGCCCTCCCCCTGATGCCTAACCCTAACCCCCCCCATTCAGACACCCTTCCTGACTCTTAACCCTAAGCACCCCACCACTACAAACAACCTACCTGGTGCCTAACCTTAACCATCCCCCCGCACATACATCCTTCCTGGTGCCTAACAGACAGCTTACCTGTCACCTAGCCCTAACCGCTCCTTTCCATAGACACCCTATCTCATGCCTGACCCTAACCATACCCCCCACACAGACACCCTACCTGATGCCTAGCCCTAACTGTAACCCGCACAGACACCCTACCTGACACTTTACCCTAACCACCGCCCCCCACAAAAAAACCCTACCTGACACCTAACCCTAACCTAGTGTTGGGCGAACATCTAGATGTTCGGGTTCGGGCCGAACAGGCCGAACATGGCCGCGATGTTCGGGTGTTCGACCCGAACTCTGAACATAATGGAAGTCAATGGGGACCCGAACTTTTGTGCTTTGTAAAGCCTCCTTACATGCTACATACCCCAAATTTACAGGGTATGTGCACCTTGGGAGTGGGTACAAGAGGAATTTTTTTTTTAGCAAAAAGAGCTTATAGTTTTTGAGAAAATCGATTTTAAAGTTTCAAAGGGAAAACTGTCTTTTAAATGCGGGAAATGTCTGTTTTCTTTGCACAGGTAACATGCTTTTTGTCGGCATGCAGTCCTAAATGTAATACATATAAGAAGTTCCAGGAAAAGGGACCGGTAACGCTAACCCAGCAGCAGCACACGTGATGGAACAGGAGGAGGGTGGCGCAGGAGGAGAAGGCCACGCTTTGAGACACAACAACCCAGGCCTTGCATGAGGACAAGAAGCGTGCGGATAGCAATTTGCATTTTGTCGCCATGCAGTCATAAATGTAATACAGATGAGAGGTTCAATAAACAGGGACCGGAAACGCTAACCCATCACAGATGTTCATTGTTCATGTTACTTGGTTGGGGTCCGGGAGTGTTGCGTAGTCGTTTCCAATCCAGGATTTATTCATTTTAATTTGAGTCAGACGGTCTGCATTTTCTGTGGAGAGGCGGATACGCCGCCGATCTGTGACGATGCCTCCGGCAGCACTGAAACAGCGTTCCGACATAACGCTGGCTGCCAGGCAAGCCAGCACCTCTATTGCGTACATTGCCAGTTTGTGCCAGGTGTCTAGCTTCGATACCCAATAGTTGAAGGGTGCAGATGGATTGTTCAACACAGCTACGCCATCTGACATGTAGTCCTTGACCATCTTCTCCAGGCGATCGGTGTTGGAGGTGGATCTGCACGCTTGCTGTTCTGTGTGCTGCTGCATGGGTGTCAGAAAATTTTCCCACTCCAAGGACACTGCCGATACCATTCCCTTTTGGGCACTAGCTGCGGCTTGTGTTGTTTGCTGCCCTCCTGGTCGTCCTGGGTTTGCGGAAGTCAGTCTGTCGGCGTACAACTGGCTAGAGGAGGGGGAGGATGTCAATCTCCTCTCTAAAGTCTCCACAAGGGCCTGCTGGTATTCTTCCATTTTGACCTGTCTGGCTCTTTCTTCAAGCAGTTTTGGAACATTGTGTTTGTACCGTGGATCCAGAAGGGTATAAACCCAGTAATTGGTGTTGTCCAGAATGCGCACAATGCGTGGGTCGCGTTCAATGCAGTCCTAGGCCGAAGAGGTCATAGCCTAGGGTCACAAAACCTGTTTATTTGGGTAATTTCAATGGTGGCGAGTCTGACGTACATAAATCGCAGCAATGGCCGTTAGCAACGTCTGAATCTCACGAAATGTCTCATGCAGGTAGAAGACATATTGTTAGACTTGAGCTCCAAAGATGGGTTCCCTACATCTCTGCAAACCAGAGTTACAGGGCTCCAAATTTGGTAAAATCCCCCATAGGCTTTCATTGGGCCTCCTATTTACAGTTCCAAAATCTCACATCTTTTCAAAGGGCAATTACTCAGCAGTGGCAAATTTTCTAGCATTGTAGGGACCCTTAGGGGGAACAGGACTGGTGAGTTTCGGGCCCCTAGGCCAAAGAGGTCATAGCCTAGGGTCACAAAAACCTGTTTATTTGGGCTATTTCAATGGTAGTGATGGTGACGTACATAAATCGCAGCAATGGCCGTTAGCAAAGTCTGAATCTCACGAAATGTCTCATGCAGGTAGAAGACATATTGTTAGACTTGGATTCCAAAGATGGGGTCCCTACATCTCTGCAAACCAGAGTTACAGGGGTCCAAAATTGGTAAAATCCCCCATAGGATTTCATTGCCTCCCTATTTCACTTTCCAAAATCTCACATCTTTTCAAAGGGCAATGGCTCAGCAGTACCAAATTTTCTAGCATTGTAGGGACCCTTAGGGGGAACATGACTGGTGAGTTTCGGGCCCCTAGGCCGAAGAGGTCATAGCCTAGGGTCACAAAAACCTGTTTATTTGGGCTATTTCAATGGTAGTGATGGTGGCGTACATAAATCTCAGCCATGGCCGTTATCAACGTCTGAATCTCACGAAATGTCTCATGCAGGTAGAAGACATATTGTTAGACTTGGATTCCAAAGATGGGGTCCCTACATCTCTGCAAACCAGAGTTACAGGGGTCCAAAATTGGTAAAATCCCCCATAGGCTTTCATTGGGCCTCCTATTTACC
Organism: Hyperolius riggenbachi; assembly: GCF_040937935.1. Taxonomy (NCBI): domain Eukaryota; kingdom Metazoa; phylum Chordata; class Amphibia; order Anura; family Hyperoliidae; genus Hyperolius; species Hyperolius riggenbachi. Next base: position 20,974,970 of record NC_090655.1, on the reverse strand, counting down.
GTTCCAAAATCTCACACCATTTCAAAGGGCAATGGCTCAGCAGTGGCAAAACTCACCAGTCATGAACCCCCTAGGGGTCCCTACAATGCTAGAAAATTTGGTACTGCTGAGCCATTGCCCTTTGAAAAGATGTGAGATTTTGGAAAGTGAAATAGGGAGGCAATGAAATCCTATGGGGGATTTTACCAATTTTGGACCCCTGTAACTCTGGTTTGCAGAGATGTAGGGACCCCATCTTTGGAATCCAAGTCTAACAATATGTCTTCTACCTGCATGAGACATTTCGTGAGATTCAGACGTTGCTAACAGTGGTGCTCAGCAGAGCTCGAATATTCGAGTAGCTCGAATATTCGAGCTCTTTCTCAGCTATTCGAGCTCGGTATTCGAGCTCCGAATAGCTAGAGCTATTCGAATGGGGTATACGAGTACACTCGAATAGCCCATTCACTATTCGAGCTATTCGAGCAAAACGGCGCTATTCGAGCTCGGTACCGAGCTCGAATAGCGTCATAGCCCAGATTGATGTCCTTAGAGCCAATCAGAGGGCTCCCAGGCCCTCTGACGGCAGCCAATCACAGAGGGGGACCCTGGCCAGCCCCTACCCTATAAATAGCGGCCGCCATGTTAGGTTTCTCCGTGCTTGCCTGAGACTTGTACAGAGAGAGAGTTGCTCCTTTGTGCTTTGGCTTAGCAAGAGCTCTATTGTGTTCATTTACCTAGCGTTTTTGCTCACATACACCTCCTATATACACCTATATTGTTGTTAGTTAGATAGACATTGTATTTTAGTTAGTAGCTTTTGTGTTACATAGACAGAGACACAGCTGCTGCAGGCTTACACAGCTTTAGGCCTCAGGGCCTGCCTGTGTGGGCAGCTGTTCTCTCCTGTCCTCTGTTAGTATATTTCTCTCATCTATACCAGTATTTCTGCTGCTGTCCTTTACTACTGATTGATTCTGTATTTAGTATTGTAGTTAGGCTAGGACACTCACTGTCACTGTTCATAGGCTAAGGCTAAGGCTACTAGCTCCTGCGTGTGTGCACTCACAGTCTTGTACACACACACTCTATTTCCTTCTGATTAGTGATTGATTATTGTAATTAGTTAGTTACTTACTGTTACTACTTGTTACTCTTACTGTACTAGGAGTCTAGGACACTCAGTCACTGTTCATCGGCTACTATCTCCTGCGTGTGTGCACTCACTGTCTGAGTACACACTACACACACTCTATTTCCTTCTGATTACTGATTGATTATTGTAATTAGTTAGTTACTTACTGTTACTACTTGTTACTCTTACTGTACTATGAGTCTAGGACACTCAGTCACTGTTCATCGGCTACTAGCTCCTGCGTGTGTGCACTCACTGTCTGAGTACACACTACACACACTCTATTTCCTTCTGATTACTGATTGATTATTGCAATTAGTTAGTTACTTACTGTTACTACTTGTTACTCTTACTGTACTAGGAGTCTAGGACACTCAGTCACTGTTCATCGGCTACTAGCTCCTGCGTGTGTGCACTCACTGTCTGAGTACACACTACACACACTCTATTTCCTTCTGATTACTGATTGATTATTGTAATTAGTTAGTTGTACTTACTGTTCTTACTTGTTACTCTTACTGTACTAGGAGTCTAGGACACTCAGTCACTGTTCATCGGCTACTAGCTCCTGCGTGTGTGCACTCACTGTCTGAGTACACACTACACACACTCTATTTCCTTCTGATTACTGATTGATTATTGTAATTCGTTAGTTGTACTTACTGTTTTTACTTGTTACTCTTACTGTACTAGGAGTCTAGGACACTCAGTCACTGTTCATCGGCTACTAGCTCCTGCGTGTGTGCACTCACTGTCTGAGTACACACTACACACACTCTATTTCCTTCTGATTACTGATTGATTATTGTAATTAGTTAGTTACTTACTGTTAGTACTTGTTACTCTTACTGTACTAGGAGTCTAGTACACTCAGTCACTGTTCATCGGCTACTAGCTCCTGCGTGTGTGCACTCACTGTCTGTGTACACACTACACACACTCTATTTCCTTCTGATTACTGATTGATTATTGTAATTAGTTAGTTACTTACTGTTACTACTTGTTACTCTTACTGTACTAGGAGTCTAGGACACTCAGTCACTGTTCATAGGCTACTAGCTCCTGCGTGTGTGCACTCACTGTCTGAGTACACACTACACACACTCTATTTCCTTCTGATTACTGATTGATTATTGCAATTAGTTAGTTACTTACTGTTACTACTTGTTACTCTTACTGTACTAGGAGTCTAGGACACTCAGTCACTGTTCATAGGCTACTAGCTCCTGCGTGTGTGCACTCACTGTCTGTGTACACACACTACACACACTCTATTTCCTTCTGATAACTGATTGCTTATTGTAATTAGTTAGTTGTACTTCCTGACTGTTACTACTTACTTACTGTACTAGGGACACTCACTCAGTCACCTCACCCACCAACCCACTCCATTAAAGTACCCCACTTTTCACCCGCCCTTTTAAAAAACTTTTGTCTATACGCCCAAAACATCGAAGATGTCTGGAAGTGGCAGCCAGCGCGGTTTGGGCAAGGGGAAGGGCAGCAAGGGAATCAGGAGGAGAGGGAGCAGCATTGTGGCAGGCCGCGGCCGCGCCACCATGCACAGTTCCGCAGCAGCAGCAGCAGCGTCAGTGGCTAACATTCCTCCCATAGCCACTGGCCGTGGACGCCTTGGGCGCCGCCCAGCAGGAGCATCTGCAACTCACGCTGCAGAGACACAGCAGCAGCAGCGTGTAGCACCTGCTCCGATTTTCCTCCAGCCGGGTCGGAAACGTCCCATTGAGGAAAAGGATGCAGACACTGTGGTGCAACTGATGACGGAGGATGAGCAGCCCGCCATCAGCTCTGCATCCGAGGCCTCCACCCTCACCACCACCACCACCACCACCACCCCTGTTCGCAGCAGCCGCCCAGCAGGGCCTGGGGAGGAGGCCAGTTCACCGTCAGTCGCCGACCTGTCACTCAGCAGTCTTTTGACCCCAGGCACCATCAGGGTATTGTCTGCTGTTGTTGGCGATTTTGAGGAGGAGATGCTGATGGGCACTTTGGGGGATGAGGGATTGGACAGCAAGACTGTGGCGACAGTCAAGCAGCCCATCCATGCATCAGGAGAGGAGTTTGGGGGGTCATCATCCCAGCAGGACATGTTTCAGGAGGGGGAGGATGATGGTGATGACACGGTGACAGACAGAGACTGGGTGCCACCACCTCCAGGGGATGTCGTCCTCAGCAGCTCTGAGGAGGAGGAGGAGGATGCTCTTGTGGGCCTTGCAAGGAGGCGCATCATTGAAAGCATTGGCAGCAGTAGGCAGGTCCCACAGCCTGCTGGTGTCTCAGGCTCAGCAGCAGCAGCAGCAGCATCTGCCAGTACCACCACCAGCCGCACCCAAGCCCCCCAAGCCCCCCCCCCAACCACCACAGGGAGACAGGCAGCAGCGCTTCCATGCCGTAGGGGGATGTTTCTGTCACCAATCTGGCGATATTTCACCATGCCCACTGTGTACAGCAAGTACGCCACTTGCAACCACTGTCAGCGGAAGTTGAGCAGAGGTGCAGACCCCTTAAAGTTCAGCACCACCTCGCTCATCAACCACCTTGCTGCGAAACATTTCCACCAGCATGAGGAGTTCCAGAGGCTGAAGGAATCTGGTGCTGGCAGTGGCACCACACCCATCACTGCACAGCCTTCAGCAGCAGCAGCAGCAACAGCAGCCACCCGCCCTCCTGCTCCTCCAGCAGCACCAGCAGGAGTGCGGAAACGCACTGCTCCTCCCCCCTCTGCAACTCCTGCCACCGACACTGAGGCCTGTTCTGGCAGCCAGTCCTCAGTGGCCTCCTCCGCTGTGTCTGCTGATTCCCGTGCCAGCAAAAAGCGACGCCAGAGCCTTTTGAGCGAGTCCTTCCAGGGGGTGATTAGGGCTCTGCCTCCCAGCAGCCGTCGCGTGCGGCAGCTGAACGGCTTGCTGGCACGGGCCATGTGCTCCCAACTCCTGCCGTACACGCTCGTGCAGGAGGGGAGCGACATTCGTGCGCTGCTTGCTTGCGCAGCCCCAGACTGGCAGCTCCCCAGCAGACACTTTTTCTCCCGCAAGGCCATTCCTGCACTGCACCGCTTTGTGATGGCCAATGTGGAGAGAGGGCTGGAGCACGCGGTTGGTGAAAGGGTCCACGTCACCATGGACTCCTGGAGCAGCCGCTTCGGGACAGGCCGCTACCTGTCCTTCACTGTCCACTGGGTCAGCTTGGTGGAAGGGGGTGAGGATGGGAGAGCAGCAGCGGGCACAGCAGCAACACAGTGGGTGGTGCCACCCCGCAGGGTCAGGGGAACTGCAGCAGGTTCCTCCGATCCTCTGCCATCCTCCGGCACACCTGGCCAAACCCCCCGCCTCAGCAGCAGCGTGAAGGCCCGCCACTGCCAAGCGCTGCTGCACTTGGTCAGCCTTGGGAAGACCAAGCTGACGGCAACCCATGTGTTGGCCAAACTCCAGGAGCAGGAGAGGATTTGGCTGACCCCCAGAGGCCTCAGAGTCGGAGAGGTGGTGGCCGACAATGGGGCCAATTTGGTTGCCGCAATAGACAGGGGAAACCTGACCCACATCCCCTGTCTTGCCCACGTGCTGAACCTGGTGGTGCAAAAGTTCTTGCGCACCTACCAGGGGATGGGCGAACTGCTGGAAACGGCAAGGAACGTTGTGCGTCACTTCCAGCGCTCGGCTGCAGCCTGTGCGAGCCTGGAAGACGTGCAAAAGGAGCTGGAGCTGCCACGCCATCGGCTGATCCTTGACGTTCCGACTCGCTGGAACTCCACCCTGGCGATGTTGGAGCGTCTGGTTGAACAGAAGCACGCTGTCAACCAGTACCTTGCCCTGGCCACTGTTTCCGCCGCTCAGAGAAGGGACAAGACCAGCAACATCCCGTCCATCGTCCCCGATGATGACTGGAGGCACATGCAGCAGGTGTGCTTAGTGCTGGCTCCCTTTCTGCAGGCCACTAACATGGTGAGCAGGGACCATGCTATGGTCTGCGAGTGGGTGCCCCTGGTTTGTCTGCTGAACAGGGCCCTCGATGCTTTGCTGGAACAGGGAGCGGCAGCCTTGGACCAGCAGGAGCGGCAAGCAGCTGCACAGTCCACCTCTGAGGGGGAGGAGGAGGAGGACTTGGTGGAGGTCCCTGACCTTGCTGCTGATGAGGGGGAGCAGCACAGTGCAGCTGAGTTTGTGCGGGGGTGGAGAGAGGATGAGGCTGACGAGGCAGAGGAGGAGGATGAGGACAGCAGCACTGCCGTCGATGTGCCAGCAGACGTGGCCCGCCTCTTCCCAATGGCAGCGCACATGCTGACGTGCCTGCGCAGGGACCCCAGGGTGATCCAGATGAAGCAGAGGGAGGACATCTGGATCAGCATGATGTTGGACCCACGCCTCAAGGGGAAGTTGAGCCAGTTCCTGCCGCCTGCAGGAGGAGACCCAGCGCAACAAATAAGGAGCTTGCAGCAGGCCCTTGTTGAGCGCTTGGAGGAAGCCTTCCCCCAGCCTTCCACCCCCACTGTCCAGCAGCCAGCACAGAGGCAGCAGCAGGTGCCTGCATCCAGCAGCAGCAAGCGCCCCACAGACCTGCTGTCTCTCAGCCACGAGCTCTACAGGACTGTAGAGGCTCCGGCAGCAGTGACTAGAGAGGAGGTGCATGCAGCAGCATCCTCCTCCGGTCACAGCCAGCGCCTGACCCGCATGGTGGCTGACTACATGGGGTCCTACAGCGGGCTTGACAGCGATGCCCCTGTTGATCCCATGGAGTATTGGGTCAAGCGCCTGGAGATCTGGAGCGAGCTGGCGCAGTACGCCCTGGAAGTGCTGTCCTGCCCCCCTTCCAGCGTGCTGTCCGAGCGCTGCTTCAGTGCAGCTGGTGGCGTGGTCACCGAGAAACGCTCACGTCTGTCTCACAAGTCTGTGGACAGACTGACGTTTCTCAAGATGAACCAGGCGTGGGTGGAAGGCGAGTTCCTGGCCCCTGTTGTCGGCGAGAGGGGGACATGAACTGGCTAAGAACCATCGTTAATGTGCCTTACCACCCTTTACCACCTCCTGGCTCCTGCTCACTAAGCCAGCCTGGTTCACTTTGACTATTACGTCGCCTGCAGCCACACATTTTACACCTACAGTGGGCTGCTGTGTGCTGCTGCTGCTGTCTGTCTGTGTTTCCCACTGCCAGGGTACACAGATTTACCTTCTGCTGCCACTCTGCCACCAGCTATTACGTCAAACAATAGCTATATATCTGTGTAATTTCTTTTACAAACAAAACCAAAAAACCATTAAAAAAAAAAAGGTTTAATTTTTCTGAGGTGCCCGGGTTGAAAACTGTGTTGTCCCAGTTGTGTATTGGACACAATGTGGGCTGCACGACCGCTGTCTGGGACCTCCTGTTGTGTTTATTTACAGCCCTGGTATCACCGCTAGGTACCAGGGCTATTATGTCACGCTGCCTACCTGCTGCCACACTAACACTACTCCTCCATTACTCCTGCTGCTGCTGTCTGTCTGTGTTTCCCACTGCTAGGGTACACAGAATTACCTTCTGCTGCCACACTGCCACCAGCTATTACGTCAAACAATAGCTGCTCACAATACTCCTCCATTCCTCCTGCTGCTGCTGCTGTCTGTCTGTGTTTCCCACCGCCAGGGTACACAGATTTACCTTCTGCTGCCACTCTGCCACCAGCTATTACGTCAAACAATAGCTATATATCTGTGTAATTTCTTTTACAAACAAAACCAAAAAACCATTAAAAAAAAAAAGGTTTAATTTTTCTGAGGTGCCCGGGTTGAAAACTGTGTTGTCCCAGTTGTGTATTGGACACAATGTGGGCTGCACGACCGCTGTCTGGGACCTCCTGTTGTGTTTATTTACAGCCCTGGTATCACCGCTAGGTACCAGGGCTATTATGTCACGCTGTCTACCTGCTGCCACGCTCACACTACTCCTCCATTACTCCTGCTGCTGCTGTCTGTCTGTGTTTCCCACCGCCAGGGTACACAGATTTACCTTCTGCTGCCACTCTGCCACCAGCTATTACGTCAAAAAATAGCTATATATCTGTGTAATTGGTTGTAAAACCAAAACTACAAAACCATTACAAAAAAAGGTTTAATTTTTCTGAGGTGCCCGGGTTGAAAACTGTGTTGTCCCAGTTGTGTATTGGACACAATGTGGGCTGCACGACCGCTGTCTGGGACCTCCTGTTGTGTTTATTTACAGCCCTGGTATCACCGCTAGGTACCAGGGCTATTATGTCACGCTGCCTACCTGCTGCCACACTCACACTACTCCTCCATTACTCCTGCTGCTGCTGTCTGTCTGTGTTTCCCACTGCCAGGGTACACAGAATTACCTTCTGCTGCCACACTGCCACCAGCTATTACGTCAAACAATAGCTGCTCACATAATTACTCCTCCATTCCTCCTCCTGCTGCTGCTGCTGTCTGTCTGTGTTTCCCACCGCCAGGGTACACAGATTTACCTTCTGCTGCCACTCTGCCACCAGCTATTACGTCAAAAAATAGCTATATATCTGTGTAATTGGTTGTAAAACCAAAACTACAAAACCATTACAAAAAAAGGTTTAATTTTTCTGAGGTGCCCGGGTTGAAAACTGTGTTGTCCCAGTTGTGTATTGGACACAATGTGGGCTGCACGACCGCTGTCTGGGACCTCCTGTTGTGTTTATTTACAGCCCTGGTATCACCGCTAGGTACCAGGGCTATTATGTCACGCTGCCTGCCTCATTGACTGCATGCTGCCACACACTCATCCTCCTCCTCCTGCTGCTGAATTTACCTCCTGCTGTCTGTGTGTTTCCACTGCCAGGGAGCACATACAATGGCGCTTCCAACATGCGTGCGCCACCAGCTATTTGTTGTTACGCTCAAAAATAGCTGCATTTCTTTAAAAAAAAAAATGAAAAGAGAAATAAGTGAAGAAGAAGAAGACGATATAGGAGAAGATGAAGAAGAAGAAGATGAAGAAGAAGAAGATGAAGAAGATGAAGAAGAAGAAGAAGAAGAAGAAGAAGAAGAAGAAGAAGAAGAAGAAGAAGAAGAAGAAGATGAAGAAGATGAAGAAGATGAAGATGAAGAAGATGAAGAAGAAGATGAAGAAGATGAAGAAGATGAAGAAGAAGAAGATGAAGAAGATGAAGATGAAGAAGATGAAGAAGAAGATGAAGAAGATGAAGATGAAGAAGATGAAGAAGATGAAGAAGAAGATGAAGAAGATGAAGATGAAGAAGATGAAGAAGAAGAAGAAGACAATATAGAAGAAGAAGAAGAAGATATAGAAGAAGAAGAAGAAGATATAGAAGATAAAGAAGAAGAAGAAGAAGAAGTATATACAGTACTGAACAAAATTCTGGACACAACTTCTCTTTTCACCTTTTTTTTTTTTAAAGGAACATCCCCACATAATCACTTGCTGTTGTTACTTGGAAAAAAATATGTTTCTTGCATCATTCACCCTCAAAACAAGTGTTGGGAAGCTATTTAAGGCCAATTCGAATAGTCAGCTCGAATAATGAGCTCGAATACCGACTCGAATAGTGAGCTCGAAGTCCGAGGTCGAATCGAATAGTAAAATTTATTCGACTCGAATATTCGACTGACCTCGAATAATTTACTATTCGAATTCGACCAAACTCGAATTTTAAAAAGGGGTATTTGAGCACCACTGGTTGCTAACGGCCATTGCTGCGATTTATGTACGTCACCATCACTACCATTGAAATAGCCCAAATAAACAGGTTTTTGTGACCCTAGGCTATGACCTCTTCGGCCTAGGGGCCCGAAACTCACCAGTCATGTTCCCCCTAAGGGTCCCTACAATGCTAGAAAATTTGGTACTGCTGAGCCATTGCCCTTTGAAAAGATGTGAGATTTTGGAAAGTGAAATAGGGAGGCAATGAAATCCTATGGGGGATTTTACCAATTTTGGACCCCTGTAACTCTGGTTTGCAGAGATGTAGGGACCCCATCTTTGGAATCCAAGTCTAACAATATGTCTTTTACCTGCATGAGACATTTCGTGAGATTCAGACTTTGCTAACGGCCATTGCTGCGATTTATGTACGTCACCATCACTACCATTGACATAGCCCAAATAAACAGGTTTTTGTGACCCTAGGCTATGACCTCTTCGGCCTAGGGGCCCGAAACTCACCAGTCATGTTCCCCCTAAGGGTCCCTACAATGCTAGAAAATTTGGTACTGCTGAGCCATTGCCCTTTGAAAAGATGTGAGATTTTGGAAAGTGAAATAGGGAGGCAATGAAATCCTATGGGGGATTTTACCAAATTTGGAGCCCTGTAACTCTGGTTTGCAGAGATGTAGGGACCCCATCTTTGGAATCCAAGTCTAACAATATGTCTTCTACCTGCATGAGACATTTCGTGAGATTCAGACTTTGCTAACGTCCATTGCTGCGATTTATGTACGTCACCATCACTACCATTGAAATAGCCCAAATAAACAGGTTTTTGTGACCCTAGGCTATGACCTCTTTGGCCTAGGGGCCCGAAACTCACCAGTCATGTTCCCCCTAAGGGTCCCTAAAATGCTAGAAATCTTGCCACTGCTGAGTAATTGCCCTTTGAAAAGATGTGAGATTTTGGAACTGTAAATAGGAGGCCCAATGAAAGCCTATGGGGGATTTTACCAAATTTGGAGCCCTGTAACTCTGGTTTGCAGAGATGTAGGGAACCCATCTTTGGAGCCCAAGTCTAACAATATGTCTTCTACCTGCATGAGACATTTCGTGAGATTCAGACATTGCTAACGGCCATTACTGCGATTTATGTACGTCAGACTCGCCACCATTGAAATTGCCCAAATAAACAGGTTTTGTGACCCTAGGCTATGACCTCTTCGGCCTAGGACTGCATTGAACGTGACCCACGCATTGTGCGCATTCTGGACAACACCAATTACTGGGTTTATACCCTTCTGGATCCACGGTACAAACACAATGTTCCAAAACTGCTTGAAGAAAGAGCCAGACAGGTCAAAATGGAAGAATACCAGCAGGCCCTTGTGGAGACTTTAGAGAGGAGATTGACATCCTCCCCCTCCTCTAGCCAGTTGTACGCCGACAGACTGACTTCCACAAACCCAGGACGACCAGGAGGGCAGCAAACAACACAAGCCGCAGCTAGTGCCCAAAAGGGAATGGTATCGGCAGTGTCCTTGGAGTGTGAAAATTTTCTGACACCCATGCAGCAGCACACAGAACAGCAAGCGTGCAGATCCACCTCCAACACCGATCGCCTGGAGAAGATGGTCAAGGACTACATGTCAGATGGCATAGCTGTGTTGAACAATCCATCTGCACCCTTCAACTATTGGGTATCGAAGCTAGACACCTGGCGCAAACTGGCAATGTACGCAATAGAGGTGCTGGCTTGCCCGGCAGCCAGCGTTATGTCGGAACGCTGTTTCAGTGCTGCCGGAGGCATCGTCACAGATCGGCGGCGTATCCGCCTCTCCACAGAAAATGCAGACCGTCTGACTCAAATTAAAATGAATCAATCCTGGATTGGAAACGACTACGCAACACTCCCGGACCCCAACCAAGTAACATGAACAATGAACATCTGTGATGGGTTAGCGTTTCCGGTCCCTGTTTATTGAACCTCTCATCTGTATTACATTTATGACTGCATGGCGACAAAATGCAAATTGCTATCCGCACGCTTCTTGTCCTCATGCAAGGCCTGGGTTGTTGTGTCTCAAAGCGTGGCCTTCTCCTCCTGCGCCACCCTCCTCCTGTTCCATCACGTGTGCTGCTGCTGGGTTAGCGTTACCGGTCCCTTTTCCTGGAACCTCCTATGTATTACATTTAGGACTGCATGCCGACAAAAAGCATGTTACCTGTGCAAAGAAAACAGACATTTCCCGCATTTAAAAGACAGTTTTCCCTTTGAAACTTTAAAATCGATTTTCTCAAAAACTATAAGCTCTTTTTGCTAATTTTTTTTTCCTCTTGTACCCACTCCCAAGGTGCACATACCCTGTAAATTTGGGGTATGTAGCATATAAGGAGGCTTTACAAAGCACGAAAGTTCGGGTCCCCATTGACTTCCATTATGTTCGGAGTTCGGCCATGTTCGGCCCGAACCCGAACATCTAGATGTTCGCCCAACACTACACGTGGCCCGTTCGGCCAATCACAGCGATAGCCGAACGTTCGGGTAACGTTCGGCCACGCGCTCTTAGTTCGGCCATATGGCCGAACAGTTTGGCCGAACACCATCAGGTGTTCGGCCGAACCCGAACATCACCCGAACAGGGTGATGTTCTGCAGAACCCGAACAGTGGCGAACACTGTTCGCCCAACACTACCCTAACCGCCCAGCATAAACCGCCTACCTTACACCTAACCACCCCACACACAAACACCCTACATGACCCCTACCTGCCCCCCGCACAAACTCCCTACCTGAAGCCTAACCCCAACTGCCCCCTGCACAGACAACCTTCCTAACGCCTAACCCTAACTGACCCCTGCACAAGTGCACAGACAACCTTCCTAATGCCTAACCCTAACTGACCCCTGCACAAGTGCACAGACAACCTTCCTAATGCCTAACCCTAACTGACCCCTGCACAAGTGCACAGACAACCTTCCTAATGCCTAACCCGAACTGACCCCTGCACAAGTGCACAGACAACCTTCCTAATGCCTAACCCTAACTGACCCCTGCACAAGTGCACAGACAATCTTCCTAATGCCTAACCCTAACTGACCGCTGCACAAGTGCACAGACAACCTTCCTAATGCTTAACCCTAACTGACCCCTGCACAAGTGCACAGACAACCTTCCTAATGCCTAACCCTAACTGACCCCTGCACAAGTGCACAGACAACCTTCCTAACGCCTAACCCTAACTGACCCCTGCACAAGTGCACAGACAACCTTCCTAACGCCTAACCCTAACTGACCCCTGCACAAGTGCACAGACAACCTTCCTAACGCCTAACCCTAACTGACCCCTGCACAAGTGCACAGACAACCTTCCTAACGCCTAACCCTAACTGACCCCTGCACAAGTGCACAGACAACCTTCCTAACGCCTAACCCTAACTGACCCCTGCACAAGTGCACAGACAACCTTCCTAATGCCTAACCCTAACTGACCCCTGCACAAGTGCACAGACAACCTTCCTAACGCCTAACCCTAACTGACCCCTGCACAAGTGCACAGACAACCTTCCTAACGCCTAACCCTAACTGACCCCTGCACAAGTGCACAGACAACCTTCCTAACGCCTAACCCTAACTGACCCCTGCACAAGTGCACAGACAACCTTCCTAATGCCTAACCCTAACTGACCCCTGCACAAGTGCACAGACAACCTTCCTAACGCCTAACCCTAACTGACCCCTGCACAAGTGCACAGACAACCTTCCTAACGCCTAACCCTAACTGACCCCTGCACAAGTGCACAGACAACCTTCCTAACGCCTAACCCTAACTGACCCCTGCACAAGTGCACAGACAACCTTCCTAACGCCTAACCCTAACTGACCCCTGCACAAGTGCACAGACAACCTTCCTAACGCCTAACCCTAACTGACCCCTGCACAAGTGCACAGACAACCTTCCTAATGCCTAACCCTAACTGACCCCTGCACAAGTGCACAGACAACCTTCCTAACGCCTAACCCTAACTGACCCCTGCACAAGTGCACAGACAACCTTCCTAACGCCTAACCCTAACTGACCCCTGCACAAGTGCACAGACAACCTTCCTAACGCCTAACTCTAACCTTTCCTCCCACAAAAGCACTGTACCTGATGCATAACCTTATTTCCCTTCCATGTTTAACCTTAACCACTTCCCACCGCTAATCACCGCCACCAATCCCTGCAACCCCCCCCCCCCAAAAAAAACCCCCGTAGTTTTGGGTGCCGCTATAGAGGCCCATTGAAATAGCGGCTTTAAGGCCTAATTTGGTTGCAGGCAGCGCCCGATAAACCATGGACACTGGACCCAGCATTTGCTATTTATCAGGCTCCTCGGCAGTTGCCCAAATTTCCCCTCAATACCAGTATTGCACCACTTGCACCACTGGCGGGTCCCCAAATTTACTGCTTCCACTCCTGGCTAGAGATGGCCCGAACGGTTCGCCGGCGAATGGTTCCAGGCAAACTTTGGGTGGTTCGCGTTCGCATACGAACGCAAACTTTCCCGGAAGTTCGGTTTGCCCCCATATTGCAACATTAGGGTCAACTTTGACCCTCTACATCAGAGTCAGCAGGCCCGTTGTAGCCAATCAGGCTACACTCTCTCCTGGAGCCAGCCCCCCCCCCCTTATTTACGGCAGGCAGCGCCAGCAATTATAGTCGTTTGTGTCCCTGTAGTAATTAGTGAAGGGAAAGCTGCTGGTAGACTCTCATAGGGAAAGATTATTTAGGCTCTTGTTGTAAACTTGTTAGCTTGCTCCTGGCTGATTGTTATTCCTAAAATAGCACCCCACAACAGCTCTTTTGAGAGCTAATCTTGTTCTTGTGTTTTTTATTTTTTACCTCCTCTCCTCCTTCCCTCCTCTCCTCCTTCCCTCCTCTCCTCCTTCCTCCCTCCTCCTTCCCTCCGAGCAGGCTGCGGCCATGGCCGCGCAATCACAGTTGGATGGCGTGCCGCGCTAGACCGGGGGTGGCGGCGGGGAACGGCGGACTGGAGGAGGACGGCGTGGGACAGTACTACTACAGGGGGCTGATAGAAGCCCCAGGTATGTGGTGGTTTTTATCCTCAGACCCCCCCCTCCCCCACAGAACCCCTTTAAGGATCACTTTAGGAGCACGTTAAATCCCTAAATTCCCCCTTGACTAAGGATGAGCAAGATCATCTTTTGCAAGATTTTTGTGGGACTTTCGATTGTTCAGTGCCAATCTTCTAAACCCTGTTTCATTAAACTGGCTTAACAAAATTATACATGGAGCTGTTTTCATAGTGTATATACATCTGACCTAGTACTTGCCCTAATGAATCCTTAAAAAAAATTAAATAAGGAAAAAAAATCTATATATATTTTCCTTTCACACCCCCCCCCCCCCCCCCCCCCAGGGATTGGCAAGCAGTAATAGATAACTTACAGCTGAAAATCATAAACGTGGAAGACCATATAAACAGTTCATCTACTTGCTGTGCTCCTATTAATCCTGTCTGGGTGATATAAGTCACGCTGAGACTGAAGTCGAAGCTCACCACAGGCTCCCAGAATCCCCAGAGCAAGTAATAATAAGGGCAACAACAAGCTTCAGCCGTGGATGAAGTCCTATTTATTTGGTCTTTGCTTTTCAATTCTCAGACTTATGGCTATCTGATACCCAGGACCAGGCAAGTCAGAGGCGAGAGAGGCTCCAGCCTCAGGGTGCAGTGTAGGAGGGGGCACAGGGTGGGGCCGAGGCAGAGGCAAGAGAGGCTCCAGCCTCAGGGTGCAGTGTAGGAGGGGGTGAAGGGCTGGGCCAAGGCAGAGGCGAGAGAGGCTCCAGCCTCAGGGCG